>NC_068992.1:38141540-38142625 GCF_001194135.2 Octopus bimaculoides | reverse complement strand
ACTTGAAGAAATGTGTAGAAACATAAAAACGATAAGTACTTTTGAACGACTAGCCTTCAGTGCCATAATTCTGTTAGACCTTCAACGGTCGGAGAAAGTTCTAAAGGTCAGCTCATTCTCATTAATCAGTAAGTGCTGAGAGACGAAGGCGACCTAGCTATGCCGAGACGAAAACAAAAGACTTAAAATTTTAAAATGCTGATCTTTCTGCGACTAATAATTCTTCAAGGCAATGCCCCAGCATGGCCGCAGTCTAATAACTGCAGCAACAAGTAAAAATATTTAAAAATTCAGGCGTCGATACATTCGACTAAAAATTCAAGGTGGTGCTCTAGCATGGCCGTAGTCTAATAATTGCAGAAACAAAAGGTGGGAAGGGGACCGAAAAATATAACCGTGAATAGCTGGGTTATTGGGATCCACAAAGTGTTCAGCGTGGTTAACCTGATAGTGTGTATAGCCCATACTGCTCAAGTTACTATACGCACGCCAACACTCAATATAAATTATTGATCCCGGTCTAATGATAGGAATGAGTGTGTCAGCATCCCTTCTGTTGCCCTAGCCACATTCGGTTAAAGGTGGGACTATAAATGCTCTCTTCGTCAAGCGTTCCAGTCCACCAAAAGCCAAACCGTTTTGATTATTCTGCCGCGTTGATATTTTCGAAGGACCAGAACCGTTTCATTTTAAACTTGAAGAAAAAAAACCTTGCATATTTGTTCTTACCTGCTTCGTGTGTGTATGTAAAATCCGCAAAGAAGTGAAAGTAGAAAAATCTGACAAGGAACGTTACTGCTGGTTTGAGTTGATTCTTTGGCTACTGACAGCTAATACCATGACTGGCCGGAGCGAGCTATCTGTCTGTCTGTCTCTCTCTCTCTCTCTCTCTCTCTCTAAGGGTACTACTAAAGCAGAGTGGTCCCGAACGCGCAGTCGCGCGTCCGCGTTATCTAGTCGTGAGTGGTCGATCCTATTATTTTAAAACTTCAAACTTCATTTGTTTTCTATTTTGATAAATTCTCTCTGTTGAAAATTATATTTTTATATTTTAAATAATTTGCAATTTCAGAAAATATATTTTT
>NC_068992.1:38138914-38141067 GCF_001194135.2 Octopus bimaculoides | reverse complement strand
ACTCCCTTCTTGATTGGTGACGTCGTCGAAATTTCAAAATGCCGATTTTTGGTAATTTTCCGGAATTCCGTATCCGAAAACGGGGGTTTTGAGCAAAAAAAAAAGAAAAAATTGGGGAGGGGATAGGGGACGGGAGGAAGTCTTTCCAGATAGGACATCGTATTCCATGAAAAATGTAATGGCAGTATCGTTTTTATCGTGGAAACGGAGAACTCCTTCATAAAGAGTGATATTGCAACAGTTGCATAGAGCCATGATGTCAGAGCAAAATTAGGATTTTGTGTGTCTATGACCGCACGTATGTGAGAGAGAGTAAGTGAAGGTGATGATGGATGTCTTTTAAGGTACGCACTCATACAGAAAATGTGACATCATCATGGCCGTCGTATAAAATATTTACGATAGATAACTTATGGAAAAAATTATAATTTAAAATTTTTGTAATTCAAATATGTCAATGAAAATAAAGTAGTGGAAATAGTACTGAATCTTTTGAAACCCAGAACGTGAAAATCGACAACTGGGTTTTGGAATGCACAAGGAACATATGCACCCTGATAAATTTCAAAATTGATCCACGCACCCCACCCTACTCAGCAATAAAGGGTGCGCGAGCGCAACAATTTCTACAGCTCACAGAAAATGAACGGCTAAAACAAGTGAAACATCATGTTATACATACTTGTTGTATATGTCGGTCTTGTTTTTTCCCTTTAAAGGTAAGCGATTCTCATACAAGCAAACACAATATTGAATAATTCTCCATCATATGTCTACTAAAAACTTTAACACACTTCCAAAATGGGACTTCATCTATGTTTATCGACGTGCGTCTATGTGTAGATGTGTGTCTTAACCATCCCATCAGTAACAATCATCATCTTCACAACAGTGAGAGCGTCGGACTTACAATCGTGAGGTTCGATTCCCAAACCAGGCTCTTTATTGTGATCGTGTGCAACACCCTTTATAATGATTTGCGACCTCACTTAGTGCCAAGCTGTATTGGCCTTAATTTTCATGATGTTGCATATTTACTTTTATTAAATTCATTCAGTTTTCCTAACCCTAACCCTAAACACGTATTCATTTGCACACGCGGGTTAGGGATAGGGTTAGGGTTAGGGATAGGATCGACCATTCAAGACTAGCTAGCGCGGACGCGCCACTGCGCGTTCGGGACCGTGCTGCTTTAATAGTGCCTATACTTTATTTAAAAGCAGCAGAAATATAACAAAAGACTTAGAAAATCTAACAAAACTGTCCGATGAACGGGAACGTGAAACTCAGATTAACAGTCTTTTGTTATATTTCTGCTGCTTTTAAATAAAGCATATTACTCTACCTCTGGTATTTGAGTACTCTTTTTTCCAACTTGTTGCACATTTCATGTGCTTACTCCGGTATATATATATATATTTTGTTTTAACCTCAACACGAGACTTTTGAAGTTATTGGAACACGGAGGCGCAGCTCTTCTTAATTCTCTCGGCTTGAGTATTTCATAATATTATAAACATCATAAAGACGACAATAGTGATTACCAGACACAAAGCTATTGATATTTTACGGAGAGGTTGTGTCGATTACATCGATTCCACTTATTTTATCGATAGCTCAAGGATGGAAGGAGAAGCTGACCTCAGAAGTTTTGAAATTCATGAATGTAGATGGACGTCACGGCATACCGAAAAGTACCAATTCCTTTAAAATATTAACTGTTTTGGCGACAGTTTACTCTTATTTGTTCTATCTATTGTTAACTGCTTCATTTTCACTTTGAAATTAACTGCTCTAACTCAAAATCTAAGTGAAACGCTAAACTCAAAGATCACCGGTGATCCTATCTCCAGACTGGAGCTGCCCCTGCAACGGATCTCTCTACCGTCGACCGCCCGGACGCTACTCGTCCCATCCCATTTCTTCGCCACCCTTGGCGTCACGAGGGTAGTCGTGCAACCCGTGTCCACGAGGGCCTTGAACTTCTTCCCCTCGACCTCGACTCCGACCACGGGCAGCGCCTCTACTTGGTTGCGGGGAAAGTTTGAGAGGCAGCAACTTCCCCACGGTCGTTTCCCTGGTCGCAATCACGGGCGATGTGCCCAGTCTTCCTGCATCGATAGCAGACGGGCCCCGATTCGGCGCATTCCCTC
>NC_068992.1:38136877-38138179 GCF_001194135.2 Octopus bimaculoides | reverse complement strand
ACATCTCCTTCGCCATTAAAAGGCCTGATCACATCGCTGGCGATCCTAATCTTGGTGGCTGCCATCGCGGCGAATTTCTGCACGTGGGGCCGAAATAGCTTGTGGTGTGTGCGTACGAGTAGATGTAATCGCCTTACCTCGACTGCGAGTCTATCTTGCGGTATCCAATCCTTGAAGCTTGCCCCGACCCAAAGTACACCAGGAATAGCAGCTGCCTCTCCCAAACCTAGACCGTCGCTAAACACGTCTTGTCCTGACCACAACCCCGTTCGAAAAGGGCACGAATCCCGATCGAGGCTCCCTCTGCCCTTTTTCCCCTTCCGGTCAGCCTCCCCAGGCACTGACGTCATACCACAATGTATATAAAATACCCGCGAAATAAAACTGAAAAACAAAAACGAATTTTAGATGAATATAAAAAAATAGTTTATTAGTTTTAGGTTACTGGATTTTGGGCCAAAATCCGAATTTGTTTTTGCAGGACTTCTTGTTTTTTCTTTTTTTTTTTACGCGTAATTTCAAAAATATTCATCGCCATCAATATTTGTTTGTATTGAAAGAACGAAAGTAATCAATAACAAAATTATTTACATTCTTGATTTTATCTTCCATGGTTTCCAAGTTTATCACAATAAATGGACGGGACCCGTAATCCGAAAATAGCGCCAAAGTCAGAAGTGGATTTTAAAAAATGGCTTTTTACCAGTAAAATAAATCATTACACAGGATAATAATGCCGAATCCAGTAGATAAACGACATAAATGTATTATTTTTGTGAACACGACGCCAACTGAATTCTTGCAGGTAAGTCGAGAACAGATTATCGGAATGTCCATACAAATGTTTATATCTATTCTTGACGTTATTCCACGTTCCTTCTGTTGTGTTTCTGTTGCGTTTTTCATCTTTGGGATCCATAAACTGAAGACAGTGATCAGCTGATTCTGGAAGTTTTTCATAGGAATGACAACCATCCGTTACTATGCAGGTGCCTGGTAACACATGTTTAAGGATGATAGGTAGCAAAGTGGCACCACTTTGATCAGGAACAGGTACAAGGACAGAATTAAGACTGTGGCGCTCCACCATTCCCAGAATCCAATGGCCCTCCTTATATCGACCACGATGATATTGGCGGTGCATAAATTTTGACTCGGCGATATCCACCTTAACTCCTTCCCCTCCAATCTTCGTAGGGTGATCGATGCACCACATGGCACAGACATCTCGGAAATAGTTATACCAGTTAACTATTGCCTCTGTACCAAGACCGACTTGATCCATAACAACAGACTGCGTGG
>NC_068992.1:38133964-38136252 GCF_001194135.2 Octopus bimaculoides | reverse complement strand
ATATATATATGGTTGTTTTGTTCTAGATTAACTCCGGTCGGGAGACAGACATAGCATTGGCATTCATAAATAACACTTCCAAAAACTTTCAAATAAATAATCATGTTTTTGTTTAATTTTTAATTTTAACAACAAGATATTTGTTTTTATAAGAAATGTCTTGTTTTCGGCAATGCTAATATATTAAGTCAATCAAATGGTTTTTGTTTCAAGGTGGTGCAGAGAATTGACAGCAGTAAAATATCTATTTTTAAGTAATTTTTCATTTCGTTTTTTTTTTGGCGGGGTTTTTCTTACATTCTCCACCATTGTCTTGTGTCTTTTAATTTTTTTACCTTTTGCTAAATGCAAAATGTAATTAAATCACATGTTTAACTAGAAACTAACCCCTCCTTTTTTGATTCGATTTTTTCTTCGAGATATATATATTTTTTTTTCTTTTAAATATATCCTTACATTTATAAATAAATGAATAGCTTTCAAGTCAATTAGTTTTGTAAACCAGGGAGGCAACTTCTTCAGAAAATATTTTATGTAAGATTCGTTCGTATTGCATTTATTCGTATTTTATATTATTTTATTTCTCTGTACTAAGAAACAATGATCGTTGTTGAGTAACTTTTCGGAGACATAATAGTCATTCTACAACGGAACATTGATGTTAAGAGTTAGATTAATAGCTCATACAACACTTTACAGAGTGAAAAGACTGGTGAAGCTGAAATAATAGCATGAAAAAAATCCATTCCTAACACAAGCCTTTTAAATTCCATTTTAATTTCAGTTTATTTCATAAAGTCTCAAAATTTTCGTCATACAACTGCGAACTGATTACTTTAATAAAAAGGCTAGCGATTTGTTAATCATTTAAATTGATGCCAGTATTTCACAGGTAAACATTAACCATTTTTTCGATTCCAGAAGTATAAAAAAACAAAGTTGACCAGGTTTGGATTTCAACTCAGAACATAAAGGGACGTATGTAATACATAAAGGTATTTATTCTGTCGTTTTGAACTAATGCACTTCCATATTTATCGTAGATTTCTCACTTTTTCTCCTATCTAAAAGCGATAATAATAAACTAAAGATGTTTTAGATAATGAACTCCTCTCCGGGACCAAGTGAAAGACCTTAGATTCAGGATAGTAAACAGTTCAAAAATCAAGAAGAATGGGAAAGCAGCCGTTCCAGGACGGATAGTAGCGAACATGTTGAGAATGAAGATGTGGGTGGTCTACTTTTGTCATTGTTTACTGCTAGAAATACAAAGGTAACAGATAGACCAGTTACATAGGTTATGAACCGATGATGGATCAAGTCTTGAAAGTTGTTGATTTAGAAACAGACGGAATATTTATTGTTAAATAACTATAATAGAAGTACTTAGCTAGGAACGAACATTTCTACTTTATATGTGTTTAATGCCCGCAGGAAATCATGCTGTAGATAAATGTTTTGTATGAACCATTCCAGACATGTACAAAGATATGGTAAGCAAGGCCAAGATGGTAGCAAGCTCAGCAAGAAATTTTGTGTGTGTGTGTATATATATATATATAATTATGTGTATTTCTTCTATCTTAATGAATAAAAATTCTTCTGATAGAATAAATGGGTTAATAGAAAGCAATGTAGCAAAGAACACAAAATAACTGTGGTTTAGTTCCTGTTTTTAAGGCAGGAACTCCTTGAAATTTTGGGTATTTGAGTATATTTAAGAATTTAAAGAATGGAGAAAACGCATGTTATAATTGCATACTTTATTCCTACATATGTTTCAAAGGATTACAGCCTGTGTGATCCATAGGGATCTTTGATATTAAAATTGTAACCTTCTCATCAGGGAAAGCATGGGAATCATCTTAAACGTAAGACATTATGACCGATTATGAAAACAAAAAACCGTTAGAGAATTGGACGCTATAAATGTGTGAGAGCGTACATGCATACATAAATACACATACACAAACACACACATACATGCATACTGATACACACACACATATATATATGTATATACATATACATACATATGTGCACTTGTATATACATATATATATTTGTACACACACACATACACATACACACATGTACACATACATAAACACACATACACGCATATATACATACATACACATACATATAGAAATATGTACTTACATACAGAGCCTAATAACGCATACATATGGTTTTATACAAATACATACACAATTATACATGCTTACATATACGTAGATTTGTACACATATACACACATATATATATACTTACAAACATACATACAC
>NC_068992.1:38121032-38130038 GCF_001194135.2 Octopus bimaculoides | reverse complement strand
TATAGATAAATAATTAGAATCGTAAGTAATTTTAATCTTCTAACCTTTGAGGGAAAAACTAATATGTTTTATTAGAACTATTTTAAGTATTTACTTATTACGGGTAAATATGATAGCGTTTTATAAAAACCTTTATTTTTATTTGAATGCAGAATATGTATGTTTTTGCCAATGTTTGCATTTGTAAGAATGTTCTATGAAATTATTAACCAGACTATTCTTTGAAAATACGATAAAAAGAAATTCTGTTACACAGAGATCACATATATATATATATATATATATATCCATAACTTATATCTTCTACTTGCTTCAGTCATTGGACTGCAGCCATGCTGGAACACTGTCAATCGAACAAATCGACCCCAGTACCTATTTTGAAGTTTCGTACTTATTCTTTTGGTCTCTTTTGCCAAAACGCTAGGTTATGGGGGTGTAAAAAAACCAGCACCGGCTGTTAAGTGGTGGTGGTGGGGAAAACATGGACGCAATGACACGCATGCATGCATACGTACCTACCTACATACATACAACAGGCTTATAGTTTCTGTCTTCTATGTTCACTCACAATGCTTTGGTCAACCCTGAGCTAAAGAAGAAAGCACTTGATTAGGTGCCATGCAGTGAAACTGAACCCAGAACCATGTAATTTGGAAGCAAAGTTCTAACCACACAGCCACGCCTGCACTTATCTATTCTGAGAAATCTCTTTAGCAAAATATGATTTCACACCACTGCATTATCACTGCTTTAAAATAATTAAATAAGAGTTAATCTGGATGTGGGTGCTGGAGGACAATACTTGAACACATTGGACGACAGCAAGGATGGAATTTGAACTCTGAATTTCTTGATAGAGTAACAGATTTTATGTTGGGGTTTGGCACATTGGTCCCTTTTCAAATGCAAAGCAATTTTGTCAGGTAAACATAAGGAAAAGAACTTATTTTTTTCTTTATTTATTTATCTCCAGATTTTGGAAAATGGAATATGAAGAAGAGATTATGACTTCAGTATCAGACTCAAATATTTCTCAGCTGCCAGTTCAAGATATTCTTTGGATTCTTCATGCTGAGAAAACTATTCTTGAAGGTGAGGGATTTTTGGGGGGGTTCTATCTCAATAATGGCTTCTAATATAATAACTTCAGCCTTTAAATACTTTTAATTAGAGCAGTGTAACATTTTGAAATTACGTGATTACATTACACACACATGATTACATAACTGTTACTACACACACAAACACATACACATATGAGACATCAGATGTAGTGTGCATGAGAGAAGACTGTGCTGGTATGGTCATGTGAAGCAGCTGCATAAAAAAGTGCTGATCTATAAATGTGGAGGGAACCTTTGGAAGGGTCAGACCCAGAAAGATGTGGGAGGATGTGGTGAGAAATGATCTTTAGGTGTTGAGCTTCACAGAGAAGACAAGTCACCGAGACTTCTGACAATTTGCTGCGCTTGAGAAGACATGTCAAGCTAAGTAAAACTGTGGCCATCCACACATGCAAGCATGTTTATTACAGCCATGCCCCCCCCCCAACACACACACACACACACACACACATCTGACCTCTGTCAAAACTCCCCCAACTTCCCAGCCATCTGCAGGCCCCTCCAGCCTCTCTCATGTGCCTATCCACACATTCTCCATGCCCTCACATATCTTCCTTACCCTCCTCCCAGCTATTTTCTCTCACCATCACTTGTTACAGTCATGTCTTCCCCATCTCTAAACATATCCCCTCTATACTACTCATACTTCCCCATACCACTGTTGTCTAGGGGTAGGCCCCCAATACATCGCCAACACCATCTAATTCTCGCTTTCTCCCACCTTCCTTGTCTATAGTAAGGCATCATTCTCTGTCACCTCTATTATACTCTAATCTCTCACTTGGCACACAGCTGTTCCCCTCAGTTCTACTCCCTCTCTCAGTTGCAAGGTTTCTGTCTTGCAAGCTACTTGGCAACCCCACTAGTGCTGGTGCCACATAAAATGCATCCAGTTCTACAGCTGGATGCCCTTCCATGCTAGAACAGACAATTGAGGCCTGGAGCAGTTCTCTGGCTTCCCAGCTCTGGTCAAACCATCTAACCATTGCCAGCATAGAAAAACATTTTAAATCATGTTGATAGTGATATACATGTGTATGTACATACATACATACATCAAATAAACAAACAAAAAATAGGAAAAAAAGAGTGTGAGGACGTACACAAGAAATATGTTAATTTGACGCTCGGTAAAGGGAGAGATTTGTTGTTAATGTTTCGAGCATAGCTCTTCATCAGAAACAGGGAAGTCCAAAGAGAAAGAAGAAAAAATAAAGAAGAATCATCAACATTTGGTTACATCATGGCAAAAAGATAAAGAAGCAATTAATATGTGATTAAATCATTGCCAAACTGTAATTGTGGAAGGAACATAATGGAAGGGGTAGACCTTGGAAGATCTTTGCATGTTGGGCCTAGCAGAGGAGATGACAAGAGACGAAGACTCCTGGCAGTTTACTATGCTTGAGAAGACACTTCAAGCCAAGTAAAAGCGTAGTTGTCCTTGCATACAAGCATATCCCCTGCATCCCTTTCCAGCTGAGTGTTCCTAATCTTGTGGGTTTGTGGATGCTGGTGCCACGTAAGAAACACCCATACCAGTGTCACATGAATGCACCCATCCTGGAGTTGTGTAAGAGGCACCCAGTACACTCTGTAAAGTAGCTGGCATTAGGAAAGGCATCCAACCATTGAGACCATTGCTAAAACAAGACACTTGGTAACCCCCATTAGTGCTGGTGCTACATAAAATACATTTGTACTGGTGAGATGTAAAAAGCAGCTGTGCTGGTGTCACCTAAAAGGCATCTAGTTGGCAACTCTCTAGCTAGCCAGTCCTCCTGCCAAGTGATCCAACCCATGCCAGCATGGAAAATGGATGTTAAAGGATGATGATGATGATGATATTACATGAACATATTTCATGCAGAAAAAAATAGTACTTGATAGTTCTTTACAGCTGTTTCGAAACTTCAAATGGTATGTAATTTGCATTGCACAAGCAAGCATACATACTGATTGATTGAATGCCATATATAATTACAGGTCCATCTTTTGTCTGTTACTTGCTTGCACTATATATTTCTCATAACCAAATTTTTGTTCCCCTGATATATTTTACTCTAAGACGTTGGAATTTAAGAATCTGGACACACACACAAATGTATATATATGCACACACACATAATATAATATACATACATAACACATGTACACATATGCATAACCAGCCCACTTATGGATACCCCTCATTCATTGGATAATACACGTTGCTTGCGAAGACCTATTGAGGCAAGTGAAATGAATGTCAGTGGAATGTTAAAAGCATATCTAAGTGTGATCGTTGCCAGGGCCACAGATTGGCTCCCATGCCAGTGGGACAAAAAGCACCATTCGAGAATGATCATTGACAGCACTGCCTTACCAGCTCATGTGCCGGTGGCACTTGAAAAACAACATTTGAGCATGGTCATTGCCAGAATGGCTCCCGTGCAGGTAGCACGTAAAAAACACCTTTTGAGTGTGGTCATTGCCAGAACTGCCTGACTGACCCTTGTGCTGGTGGCACTTAAAAAGCACCCACTACACTCTCAGAGTGGTTGGCGTTAGGAGGGGCATCCAGCTGTAGAAACATTGCCAGATCAGATTGGAGCCTGGTACAACCTTCTGGCTCACCAGCCCTCAGTCAAACCATCCAACCCATGCCAGCATGGAAAGTGGACGTTAAATAATGATGATGATAGAGACAACTGCTTCTACATGCTCCTAGTAATATCTGTGCATGTATATATATAAATTAATACAAATTAATATATGTAAAATGCACTTGCATGTTTAAAACCTATATATACTAGCTTTTGCACAACAAATATACATACATAACTCAATAAAATAAATTAAAATAGAACATTTTTAGTTGATATTATCATTTAAAGTAAGTTCGTTGTCCATGATGGCATGGGTTGGAGTACCATGTAAAAGCACCCATGTAGTGTCACATTAAAGCACCCGTGTGGTGCCACATAAGGGCACTCCTGTGGTGTCACATAAAAGTGCCTGTACGATGCCACATAAGACCACCCAGCATACTCTGTAAAGTAGTTGGTGTTAGGAAGGGCATCCAGCTGTAGAAGCCATGCCAAATCAGACGGGAGTCTGGTACAGTTCCCCAGCATGCCAGCCCTGGTCAAACTATCCAATCCATGCCAGCATGGACAACAGACATTAATTGATGATGATATATACAGGGTGTCCAAAAAGTCAATTTTTAATAAGTTCCTTAAATTTACAAATAAATGCATGAAATTTTGATACAATATAAAGGACATAATGAAAATTAATATGCATAAGTCACATTTTGCAACACCACTACATCACATATAAAAAATAACATCGCTTAAATGGCAGCCATTTTTTAGCTTTGCATGCCCGTGCTGTTTCCGAAACTTCCACCATAACACCCTCAAGAGTTCCAGACCTCACTTCTTTGATTTCTCTATTGATGTTCTCCTTCAGTTGCACCAGGGTCTCCCCACAAGTAAAACTCCAGGATAGTCAAGTCTGGGGAATGTGAAGGCTAGTTGACATTGCCGTAGTGAGAGATTATTCTTTCTCCAAAGCACTGCCATAGGAACTGCATTGTTGCTCTTGCAGTATAAGCAGTTGCTTCACCTTGCTGGAAGCATGTAAGAGGTCTACTTTGAATGGCCTTCATGTTCCCCACACTTAACTAGCCCAGATTTTTTCTTGTGGGAATACCTGAAAGAGAGGGTTTACGTCAACAAACCAGAGACCCTGGTACAACTGAAGGAGAACATCAACAGAGAAATCAGAGAACTGGGGTCTGAAACTCTTGTGGGTGTTGTGGTACAAGTTTTGGAAAGAGCACGGGTGTGCAAAGTTGAAAATGGCTGCCATTTAAATGATGTCATTTTTAATATGTGATGTAGTGGTGTTGCAAAATTTGACTCGTGCATATTAATTTCCATTATGTCCTTTATATTGTATCAAAATTTCATGCATGTATTTGTAAAGTTAAGGAAGTTATTAAAAATCGAAACCCGTCAGTGACTTTTGGGACACCCTATATGATGTTATATAATATTATATGTGCTTCCATATCTTTCAGATTCAGAAGAAGAAACTGCTCTAATTCTTTGCGTCCAAGATGAAAGAGGTTTACAGTTGACAAGTGCTGTTTTTGAGTCAATGCTTTCTCTAGAATTTTCTTCTATCTTTTACCTTCTAAGTGAAGCCATGCTGCACCCTCTCAAAGGAAAATCCCGGAAACCTCGTTGTTTGACTTGCAACACACCTGATCTCTTCCAGTAAGTCATCTTTTTTTTTTTTCTGTAGATGTGAATGTTGTTTGTTTGTCATAGGAGAATAGGATCTACTCCCAGTAAACTATAAAATCTAGGATAATGGGTTAGGATAGTAATTATTAAATTTTGGAATGTTTGTGTCATAGCCCAACAAATTAGGGAGAGAATCAGTTTAGATGAGATGCAGTTTGGGTTCGTGCCAGGAAAAAGCACCACTGATGCTATATTTCTGGTAAGACAGCTACAGGAGAAATACCTGGCCAAAGATAAACCTCTGTACCTGGCTTTCGTTGACATGGAGAAAGCCTTTGACAGGGTCCCCCGCTCCCTTATCTGGTGGTCAATGAGGAAACTAGGGATAGATGAGTGGTTAGTGAGAGCTGTGCAAGCCATGTACAGGGACGCTGTCAGTAAGGTGAGGGTTGGCAACAAGTACAGTGAAGGTAGGGGTTCACCAAGGTTCAGTCCTCAGCCTCCTCCTACTTATCATAGTCCTCCAGGCGATAACAGAGGAATTCAAGACAGGATGCCTCTGGGAGCACCTCTATGCTGATAACCTTGCACTAATTGCTGAGTCATTATCAGAACTGGAGGAGAAGTTTCAGGTGTGGAAGCAAGGACTAGAATCGAATGGCCTTAGAGTCAACCTAGTTAACACCAAAGTCCTAATAAGTAGGAAAGTAGAGAAAACACAAACCCCTTCAGGTAGATGACCCTGCTCGATCTGTAGAAAAAGTGTAGGTAGAAACTCTATAAGATGTACCCAGTGCAAGCTATGGGCACATAAGAGGTGCAGCAATATCAAAGGAAGGTTAACTAGGAAGTTAGTTTTTGTATGTGGCAGATGTTCAGGAGCAATAAACACTGAAAATGTGCAGAAAACAACTTTTGTCACATTCCAGGGAGAAAAACTAAACGTAGTTGATAGCTTCCGCTATCTAGATGACCAAGTTAGTAGTGGGGGAGGGTGCGCTGAAAGTGTAGCTGCTAGAATAAGAATAGCCTGGGCAAAGTTCAGAGAGCTCTTACCTCTGCTGGTGACAAAGGGCCTCTCAATCAGAGTAAAAGGCAGACTGTATGACGCATGTGTACGAACAGCCATGCTACATGGCAGTGAAACATGGGCCGTGACTGCTAAGGACATGCGTAAGCTCACAAGGAATGAAGCCAGTATGCTCCGATTGATAAGTAATGTCAGTGTGCATACCCAACAGAGTGTTAGTATCTTGAGAGAAAAGTTGAACCTAAGAAGCATTCGTTGTGGTGTGCAAGAGAGACAATTGCGCTGGTATGGTCATGTGGCGAGAATCGATGAGGATAACTGTGTGAAAAAGTGCCACACCCTAGCGGTTGAGGGAAACTGTGGAAGAGGCAGGCCCAGGAAGACCTGGGCTGAGGTGGTGAAGCATGACCTCCAAACATTAGGCCTCACTGAGGCAATGACTTGTGACCAAGACCTTTGGAAATATGCTGTGCGTGAGAAGACCTGGCAAGCCAAGTGTGACCAAAATCCAAGGCCTCTGTCAGGGATGTAGCCAGCCCACTTATGCGTACCATTCCTTCATTGGACACTAAAAATCCTGCTTACGAAGACCTGTTAAGGCAAGTGAAATCGAAATCGAACTAAATTTGACGACTGGCACCCATGCCAACATCTCTTTCACTGAACACTAAACTCGGCTTGCGAAGACCTGTTGGGGCAAGCAAAAGTGAAACCATGATGGCACCTGTACCAGTGAAGGACTAAGAGCACCGTCCGAGCGTGATTGTTGCCAGAGCAGCTGTCTTGCTCCCGTGCTAGTGGCACATAAATAGCACCATTTGAGCGTGATCTTTACCAACGTCGCCTTCCTGGCACTTGTGCTGGTGGCACGTGAAAAGACATTCGAGCGAGGTCATTGCCTGTGCCGCTGGACTGGCTCCTGTGCAGGTGGCACATAAAATACACCATTTTGAGCATGGCCGTTGCCAGTACCGCCTGACTGGCCTTTGTGCTGATGGCACGTAAAAGCACCCACTACACTCTCGGAATGGTTGGCATTAGGAAGAGCATCCAGCTGTAGAAACTCTGCCAAATCAGATTGGAGCCTGGTGTAGCCACATGGTTCACCAGTCCTCAGTCAAATCGTCCAATCCATGGAAAGCGGGTGTTAAATGATGATGATGATGTTAATGGAAAGATGATGTTAATTGTAGAAGATTGCAGTAATTTTAGGTTTAAACAATTTAGCAGTGTTAAAATCCCTTTTGCTATCAAAACTACTTGAAACAGTCCTTGTTTCATTGACAGCAACATCCTGTTTTAAAGTGAGCTAAATTAAAATCTTCCATAAGAACACTTGATTATTTTTTGCACTCCCACAAAAGTATCATCATAAATTAATATAAAAACGTCAGTTTTCTAATATTTAGTTGTTCTTTTTAATTGATCCACATACAGTAGTGTGAGGGAAAAAATATTAAGATTTAAATTCCAACATAAATTGAACAATTAGAAAATAACTGTAAACAACGAACTCTCAAGTTCAAGGGTAATGCCATTTTCTTTAGAATATTTATAATTACCAACACATAAACATGTATCATACATTAAAATGAAGCTGGTCCACTGTGAATCACATTCCTACTTCTCAACATAGTCACCGTTTCTCTCAATAGCAATGTTCCACCTTTGAATGAGAGCACGTATCCCTGCCCCGTAAAATTGTGTTGAATGTTCTTTGAGCCACTTTTTCACTTCCTCGTCACTGGAATAATGTTTGCCTCTCAAATCCTCTTTCATGGGGCCGAAGAGATGATAGTCCAGTGACGAGGAAGTGAAAACTGTAGTGAAAAAGTTGCTCAAAAAACAGTCAACAGGATTTTACAGGGCAGGGATACATGCTCTCATTCAAAGGTGGAACATTGCTATTGAGAGAAATGGTGACTATGTTGAGAAGTAGGGATGTGATCCACAGAGGACCAGCTTCATTTTAATGTATGATACATGTTCCTGTGTTGGTAATTATACCTGTCCTAAACAAAATGGCATTACTTTTTGACTCCCCCTCGTACAATAAAATTTAGTAGTCATCTGTGTATTGTGCTGAATGTAAATACGTCACAAAAAGTCAAATATATTGAACTGACTTTTTGTTGTTGCGAGAGTCATTGACACCCTTGTGAGATTGGAAGAATGGACTAGTTGAACTCTTATAAAGAGTAGTGTATTGGTTGAGACAAAAAAAGTTGTAGGAGTTGTTGAGAGTTTGTGAAAGTTGTTGAGATTATTGAGAGTTTGTATTTATTGGAGTATCATGTTTAGTGGAGAAATTTGAAGTACGTCATGTGAAGACAGTTGTGTCTCTCCCTGCTTTGTGAAATTTGCATATCCAACAAATAGAAGGATTCTTTTATTCTTTTATTTCTTTCAGTCATTTGACTGCGACCATACTGGAACACCGCCTTTAGTCAAGCAAATCAGCCCCAGGACTTATTCTTTGTAAGCGTAGTACTTATTCTATCGGTCTCTCTTGCCGAACCGCTATGTGATGGGAATGTAAGCACACCAGCATTGGTTGTCAAGCGATGTTGGGGGGGGGGGGACAAACACACACACAAACATATACATACATACA
>NC_068992.1:38112167-38118051 GCF_001194135.2 Octopus bimaculoides | reverse complement strand
TATATATATATATATGTGCAATGGGCTTCTTTCAGTTTCCGTCTACCAAATCCACTCACAAGGCATTGGTTGGACCGAGGCTATAGTAGAAGACACTTGCCCAAGGTGCCATGCAGTGGGACTGAACCCGGAACCATGTGGTTGGTAAGCAAGCTACTTACTACACAGCCACTCCTGCACCTATAACACCTTTCATGAAGTAACTGCTCTAAGTATGAAACACGGATGCCTATTTTAATCTAGTACTGCTTCTGTTGCATACAGCAGACTTTTATTCAGCTAGACATTGAAACATCAGTGATTTTTCACTCAATGTTCTCCTATATCAGTTGTCATGAATTCTGTCTTAGCATGCAATTAGCAATGGCCACATGCAGCTGACAAAACTCAACAAAGCAGTAATGTGTATCTGGTGCTCTTACATCACTGCTGAACGATTTTTGTCTGCTACTAATATAGTTTTGTGTTTTTTAAATACAGTAAGCCTATAAGAGATATTATCTCCAAACAAATATTACAGTTAATTTGCCTTTTTGCAATGTATCTACATTATGTATGATACACAGATGCCTATTTTAATCAAATACTGCTTCTGTAGCACATAACAGATTTTAATAAACTTTAATTACTTCAATCTTTATCTTTATTCTTTTACTTATTTCAGTCATTAAACTGTGGCCATGCTGGGGCACCACCTTGAAGAATTTTTTTAGTCGAATGAATTGACCGCAGTACTTTTTTGCGTTATGGCCTGGTTCTTTTTTTACGGAACTGCTAAGTTGCAAGGACATAAACATACCAACACCGATTATCAAACATTGGTAGGGGAAAAACAAAGACACATATATAGGCACAAGAGTTGCTGTGTGGTAAGAAGCTTGCTTTCCAACCACATGATTCTGGGTTCAGTCCCACTGTATGGCATCTTAGGCAAGTGTCTTCTACTATAGCCTCAGGCCAACCAAAGCCTTGTTAGTGGATTTGGTAGACAGAAACTAAAAGAAGCCCATCATATATATAGTTTACGTGCAGCATCTTTCATATGTTTAAAATACATTCCCAAATATTGTTCCTTTTCCTTGCTGATGCTCTTGAATCAACAACTCACTCATTCACCCTTTCTTGAATCAACAAATAAGTTTTTATTATTTTGAGATAAATTTATCAATTAAAACGTACATGCATATTAATTTAGTATTAATATTTTAATGATAAGAATAATTATTATTATTAAATACTACATTTTTGCACACCCATTACACCCCCCCCACACACACACACACCACCACCACCATTTTAGCTCGTAACATTTTCACCTGGAGTTTCATGTGCTGTGTATGTGAATACACATATTTTGTGCATACCCTTATACCCCCTCCTTATAACCCTCATACAAGTGCCCTGATGTGTGTCATATACAGTTGAATATTTAGACATATAATACTTAAGCTGCTCTATGTAACCACCCTACTTTCTCATACTCACTTGTTGGCTCTTGCTCTAGATGTTGGACGAGGTAAGGGAGACTGGGTCCATTTGATTCACTGAATAAACTCTGTATCTAAGCTCTATGCAAGCTGGCAAGCAATTTCACAGATCTTTGTTTTAGGTGATGACAAAATTCTCACAATAACCTTACCATAACCACTCCCAAGTACTTTATCTCAGGGCTGCTACCATCAATGTCGGCACAATGAAAGCAAGGAGTGGGGAAATTGCTGAAATGTTAGAGCGACGCCATGTTGATGTATATGGTGTACAAGAAGTAAGATGGAGGGGAGCCTCAGCTAGATTCTTCACTGGTAAGAGACAGAGATTCAAATTCTTCTGGATCGGCAGGTATGATGGAGTGGGTGGAGTAGGTATACTGTTAGAAGAAATGTAGGTAGATATGGTAAATGAAGTGATCAGAATATGTGATAGGATAATTAACATGAGACTTATCACAGGTAAATTAACAGTTATCTCTGTCTATGCTCCTCAGTCTGGGCTGGCTGATGAGCAGATGGACCGATTCTATGAGGTCCTTTTGCAGACTACCTCAACGACAAATGACAAAGACTTTGTTATTATGGCCGATGACTTCAATAGACATGTTGAACAGCATCCCCATGGATTCCAGGGAGTGCATGAAGGCTATGGTTTTGGACCTAGAAATGAGGAGGGAACAAGACTGCTGGAGTTCTGTGATGCAAATGATTTTATGATCTGCAGCACTAACTTCAAAAAACCTGCCAGCCACTTAATCACTTATCAGTCTAGTGGGCACATAAACCAGATTGACTACCTCCTCACCAGGCAATGAGATAGATGAATGTTTAAAAATACAAAGTCTTTCCAGGTGAAGCGTGTAGAACCCAACATAAGTTACGAGTTAGTGACTTCAGAATTAGAGCTAGAAAGACTAGGAGAAATGAACCAATCTGGAAAAGAAGACTATGGAAGCTCAAAGACCTAGCAAACAGACAAAAATTTAGAGATTTCCTTATGGAAGCTTCTGACGAAAGAGAGGAAGTGTTGGGGACACATAGCTTAGAGGACAACTGGACGTTCTTGAGGGATAATTTACTGAAGGCTATGGATGAAATTAGTGGTTGGTGCAGAGTCCCAACTAGACCAAAGGAGATGTGGTGGAGCAAGGGGGTTGACAGTGTTTTAAAAGCAAAGAGACAGTCCTGAAAAGACTGGAAAATGATGGAAGCAGAGAATTATATCAGGTAGCCAAAAGGGCAGCTAGGCGTCAGGTTTACATAGCAAAAGGAATAGCTGAAGGTAAGAGATTTGCAAATGTCCTACAACATGGGGATCAGAGGCATGAGGTGTTTAAGATTGCAAAGCAGTGTATCAGAGAAAATAGAGATGTGGTAGGTAAGAAATGTGTGCAAATGGATAATGGTATGCTTGCATTTGGTGACTCAGAGAAGGAAAATGCATGGAGGTATCACTATGAAAGGTTACTAAATGTGAGAAGTGAATGGGAGAAGGAGAGTTTACCAAATATTGAACCAATTGAGGGACCAGCGATCACAGTTGATAGCAGCATAATAGATAAGACAATGAAGGACATGAGGACAGGGAAAGGCCCCTGGGCCATCAGGAATCGCTGCTGAGATGATTAAAATTTCCAGTAGTGTAGGATACAGCTTAGTCACCCATATAGTTAATCAGGTTATTCAGGAAGGCGCCATCCCCAATGACTGGTGTAGTAGCATTATAGTTAGCTGCTATAAGGGTAAAGGTGATGCTTTAGATAGAAACAACTACAGAGGTATCAAACTGCTAGACCAAGTCATGAAAGTTACCAAGAGGGTTATAGCTCAATTGATTAGAAATAGAATTAAACTAGATGAGATGCAGTTTGGTTTTGTGCCTAGGAAGTGTACTACAGATGCCATCTTCCTAGTGAGACAGCTGCAGGAAAAGTACTTGGCCAAAAGTAAGCCATTGTACTTAGCCTTCATTGACCTGGAGAAAGCCTTTGACAGAGTTCCATGCTTTGTTATATGGTGGTCTCTAAGGAGGTTAGGAGTAGAGAAGTGGCTTGTTAGAGCTGTCCAAGCCATGTACAATGGTGCTGTTAGTGAGGTGAGATTCGGCCATGAATACAGTGATGAATTTAGCATTCAGCTAGGGGTTCACCAGGGCTCAGTTCCCAGCCCACTCTTATTCCTTATTGTCCTCCAGGCCATAACATGGGTGCCCATGGGAACCACTATATGCTGATGACCTTATTCTTAATGCAGAATCTTTAGCAGAATTGGAGAAGAAATACCAGGTATGGAAACAAAACCTGGAATCAAAGGGCCTTAAAGTTAACCTAGCTAAAATAAAAGTGGTTGTTAGTAAGAAAAAAGATAAAACTTCCTTTCCATCAGGTAAATGGCACTGCTCCATATGTAGGAAAAGAGTTGGGGAGAAATTCCATTCGCTGCGCCCAGTGTAAACTACGGACACATAAGAGGTGCAGTGGAATCACAGGTAGATTAACAGATAAAGTAGTCTTTGTATGTGGCAGATGTGCAGGAACAATAAGCAATGTATCATTTGGTGTTCGTCTGGTATGTTGATTTTTATTCATTTTTATGTGTCTTGATTATGCACGCACTGACAATTAAAAAGTGCATTTTGTGCACTAATTATGAAATCATATGATCTGCAGCTGAATCTGTTTTTAAAAGGCTTGCTTTGAGAGTTGCATTCCCTCGTGTTCAGTACAATGTGTTTATTATGGTAGTTTTAACTTTTAGAGTCCCTTCTAGCATGAGGCATTTATGTATAGTAATGTCCTTAATATAAATAATATATATATATATATATATATATATATACTCCAAGAGAGTTAGGGGTTGAGGATTCAATCCACTAAGGAATAATATATATCCAATATACTGCTGGGAGGGTACCCAATTATTGTTACACTAGTGTTATATCAAGTGCAATAAGTGGGTGCAAGTAAAAGGGTTTTTTTTACCCTAAATTTATATAGCAATAAGAAAATGGAGGGGAATATGAGGTACTCATCAACTTGCAGACACTATATTCCATTGATTAATCTGTTTATTTTATAACCAAAATGACAAAAGACAATATACAGACACTTATGACATACCATGTCATATCAACAATTAAGATTTCAAATTTAATGGACATCTAGCAATTGGAGAAGGGGCAAAATCTTACAGCTATTTCAGCCTAGTGTTGGCATGCCCCATTCTATCTGTATAACTCCAGTATGCTGGAGTAATTAGTAGATGAAAATGATGTAATGGGGGTACATGCATGATTCACTAGGCCTCTTCAGAGATTTACAAAATTCATTTCATGAATTTTGCAAAATTTACAAACAAATATAAAATAACAATAAAAAATAAAAATATAAAAACATACAAAAAGTATATTAAAAACCATATAGAGTCATAAAAACTCATATATACATGCATAGGCATGTATACATTACCATATACAGATATACATGGATACAAAGACAAACACATGAGTACATATATGTGTACTCAGATGCACATACACAGATGGCTGTACATGCATACCAAAATAGTCACTGTTACCATATGTGAGGGGGACAGACACATATATATTCCCCTACACATACATACAATGATTCTAAATACCCACTACTAGAAGGACCCCATCTTCTCCATACGAAAAAATAACGGAGTACCTCATCACAATTTCTAAAAAGTTGACATATTAATATTATTGTTATTATTATATCAACTCCTCAAGAAATAATTTCTACATAGACCCCTCTACCACATACAGAACTGACACGCACATACCCCACAGATTTAGCATATAAACAGCTTTCCAAACACAACGAAAAACGTTCATACCAGGGATCATGTATGTATGGGAGTATTTATAAACACATATATGTATGTATGTATGTATGTGTAAGTGAATATACATATGTGTGTGTCTGTCCCCCTCACACATGGTAACAGTGACTATTGACTATTGACTATTTTGGTATGCATGTACAGCCATCTGTATGTGCATCTGAGCACACATGTATGTACTCATGTGTTTGTCTTTGTATCCATGTATATCTGTATATGGTAATGTATACATGCATATGCATGTATATGTGAGTTTTTGTGACTCTATATAGTTTTTTTATATACTTTTTGTATGTTTTTATTTTTTATTGTTATTTTATATTTACTCTCTCTCTCTCTCTCTCTCTTTCTACTATTTTACTTGTTTCAGTCATTTGACTGCGGCCATGCTGGAGCACCGCCTTTAGTCAAGAAAATCGACCCCAGGACTTATTCTTTGGATGCCTAGTACTTATTCTATCGGTCTCTTTTGCCGAACCGCTAAGTTACGGGGACGTAAACACACCACCATTGGTTGTCAAGCGATG
>NC_068992.1:38106171-38112157 GCF_001194135.2 Octopus bimaculoides | reverse complement strand
GGACTTATTCTTTGGATGCCTAGTACTTATTCTATCGGTCTCTTTTGCCGAACCGCTAAGTTACGGGGACGTAAACACACCACCATTGGTTGTCAAGCGATGTTGGGGGGACGTAAACACACCACCATTGGTTGTCAAGCGATGTTGGGGGGACAAACACAAACACATACACACACATATACATATACATATACATATACATATACATATATACGACAGGCTTTTTTCAGTTTCCGTCTACCAAATACACTCACAAGGCTTTGGTCGGCCCGAGGCTATAGTACAAGGCACTTGCTCAAGGTGCCATACAGTGGGAATGAACCCGGAACCATGTGGTTGATAAGCAAGCTTCTTACCACACAGCCACTCCTGCGCCTATTTGTATGTAAATTTTGCAAAATTCATGAAATGAATTTCGTACATCTCAGAAGAGGCCTAGTGAATCATGCATGACCCCCATTACATCATTTTCATCTACTAATTACTCCAGTGTACTGGAGTTATATAGATAGAATGGGGCATGCCAACACTAGGCCGAAATAGCTGTAAGATTTTGCCCCTTCTCCAATTGCTAGATATCCGTTAAATTTGAAATCTTAATTGTTGATATGACATGGTATGTCATAAGTGTCTGTATATTGTCTTTTGTCATTTTGGTTATAAAATAAACAGATTAATCAACGGAATATAGTGTCTGCAAGTTGATGAGTACCTCATATTCCCCTCCATTCTCTTATTGCTATATATATATATATATATATATATATATAATCTTTTATCTTTTACTTGTTTCAGTCATTAGAATATGGCCATGCTGGGGCACCACCTTGAATTTCTTTTTAATCGAATGAATCAACCTCAGTACTTTTTTTCTTTAAACGGGGTACTTATTGTATTGGGGATGTAAACATACCAACACTGGTTGTCAAGCAATGGTTAGGGACAAACACAGACACAAAGAATTACATACATAGATATGTATACATACAATGGGCTTCATTTAGTTTCCATCTACCAAATCCACTCACAAGGCTTTGGTTGGCCCAAGGCTATAATAGAAGACACTTGCCCAAAGTTCTGTGCAGTGGGACTGAACCTGGAACCATGTTGTTGGGAAGCAAGCTTCTAACTGCACAGATCACATTTTGTACTTCATGTATAAGTTTGTACTTCATGTATAAAATCCCCAATATTGGAATGCATGAAACTGAAATTCTGTTTCAGTTGTATTGCATTTTGTGGTTTTAGAATATAATTAGTTGTGAAAGCTGATCCCAGGGTGATGTGTCAAATGAAAATTCTATTTCATCCATATTCCTTGTGTTTCTCATTGCAGACGTTTGAAATCAGGACACAGCAAACTGGATGAGATTTGTCTTCCGATATTCTATAGCAGTGACATTGTTGTTCCAGCTCGTTCTCAGACTTCTTTGTTCTATCAATGCAGTACTTGTCATATCAGAGCAACACCAGATTACTTCCAGACTTGGTAAGTCTCTTGAGTTTCTAGGGCAAGCTATCTCTGAACAATCACTCCTATACATCTGCTACCTATGGGTAAATACCTATTGTGCCACTGAATGATTTCCTCAATTAAAAATGATTTAAGGAAAAATGCACAACAGAACAAATACAAATAAATCCTAACAGAAACTAATTAGGGTTATATTATCATGTTGTATCTGTTATTCAAGTAGTATAATTACCTAATAATAAGCTATATATCATTATATCACTGTAATTATAGCGCTGGTGCCACATACAAAGCACTCAGTCCACTCTGTGGGGTGGTTGGTGTTAGGAGGGACATCCAGCTGTAAAAACCCTGCCAAAACAGACACAGAAGTCTGGTGCAGTCTTCTGCCTGGCCAGCTCCTGTCAAACCATCCAACCCATGCCAGCATGGAAAGCGGACGTTAAACAATGATGATGATATCGTAAAAGCGCTCTGTCCACTTTGCTGGATGTTTGGCATTAGGAAGGATATCCAGCCATAAAAACTCTGCCAAAACAGACACAAATGTCTGGTGCAGTCTTCTGCCTGGCCAGCTCCTGTCAAACTGTCCAACCCTTGCCAGTATGGGAGACAGACGTAAAACGATGATGACAAATTATATTGCTAAATTTACAAATTGAGGGCTGCAAGTCCTGGTGAGAAGACACACTGTCAGTGATGAGAGACCAATGAAATGGTGGACTTGGATGGCTCTACAGAAGCAGTGGCCAAAGTAGTAGCAGTAGAGTGTGGTGGCAAGCAAAACATGCACATTTATAATGTGGTCTTTTGTAGGAAGCACAGTGTTTAGAGTCTTGGAACTAAAATCACGTGTGTTACTCTTCTCGAGAGAAAAAGGTAAATGATATATTGGAAGGGTTACATGACTGGAGACCTGAAAAGTAGCATCAACAACAAAAGAATTAGTCCAAAAGCAATAATGATCTTGTTTATGTTATAATGTAAAAACATTCCTTCATTGGACACTAAACTCCACTTGCGAAGACATGGTGAGGCAAGTGAAATCGAAATCGAATTTAATTTCTAGGAACACTAAACTCAGCTTGCGAAGACCTGTTGGGGCAAGCGAAAGCGAAATCGCGATGGCACCTGTACCAGTGGAACACTAAGAGCACCGTCCGAGCGCTATCGTTGCCAGAGCAGCTGTCTAGCTTCCATGCTGGTGGCACGTAAATAGCACCAGCGTGATCGTTACCAACGTCGCCTTCCCGGCACGTGAAAAGGCATTCGAGTGAGATCGTTGCCATAGCCGATGGACTGGCTCCTGTGCAGGTGACACGTAAAATACACCATTTCAAGCGTGGCCGTCGCCAGTACTGCCTGACTGGCCTTCATGCCGGTGGCACGTAAAAGCACCCACTACACTCTCAGAGTGATTGGCGTTAGGAAGGGCATCCAGCTGTAGAAACTCTGCCAAATCAGATTGGAGCCTGGTGTCGCCTTCTGGTCCACCAGTCCTCAGTCAAATCGTTCAACCCATGCTAGAATGGAAAGCGGACGTTAAACGACGACGATGATGATGATGATGTAAAAACAGTCTTAAATGAACAGCATATGTCACTTGAAAGTAAGCGATTATCATTTAAAAGAATTTTGATTTAATTAGGCAAGAATCTTGTACTTTCACCAACAGCAAATGCAACCTGGAAGACTTTATCAGTCGAAGAATTCACTTAAACCCTGAACAGAAACGAAAAACTAGATATCTTTTTTCAATGATTCGCTGTCAAACTTACCAACGAAGTAATGATAGAGTTATTTCCCCTCTATAACTAATTTTTCTGTGCAACGAAGACGTCATGTTTGAACTGTATCCGCCGTCAATTCTTAGATTGTTATGCTCCCTAGTCAAATTTCAAAGACCTTGCTCAATCCATAGTCATTAATCTGAAGACCGCAAATAGAATAATTTTAGACTTCATAAATTCAGGAAAATTAGCAGTCTCACTCAAAGGTGGTAGATGTAATATGAATGTTGATAGTCTGTGTCAATTTCTACCTCGTTAAAAAAAATATCAGCCCGTCACCTTGTTGAAGATAAACGAAGATGATTGCTTTTTTTTTATGTTGTTAGTCTTGTTTACATGCAAAACCATCACAACAACATACTTATACATACGTAGTCTTTGTTTTGTCTTGTACTGTCCATAATTTTCACAAAATCTATGAGTAAATGATGTTTTAATGTTATATTTTCTTTTATATAAATATCTTTTGAGTTGATCTCACTCTGAAATTACTGTTCTCACTATGAAGTAGCCGAGTCTCATTTTAAAATTATTGATCTTACAGGCACAGAAGTGCCATCAGGACAACAAGACAGTCTTGCATGCACTCATCCAATGCCCAAACATTGCTAACCTGTGGTTTTATGTTGAACACCTGATGTCATGTGTAGGATGGATCCAGTTTTCAACTGAATCCATTGCGAAGATCGCCCTGACACAATCTTTTAAGCAGGAAGGAAAGGCTGTTTTTATATGCCTGGAGGCTATGGTGGAAAAGATTGAAGGGGATGGGATGAAGACAAACACTTTTCTCTTTGGCCAATCCTTGATCAACTTCAAGTTTCACTTGGAAAAGAAAATAAGGGTAGAGAAGGGAGTGTTGTCTTCTAGCCAGTTTGCTGAAAAGCAAGAATGGTGCAAGTGAATGAGCTTATGCCTGTAGTTGGAAAGAAGATTGCTTTTTTTTTATTTTGTTAGTCTTGTTTACATGCAAAACCCTCACAACAACATACTTATACATACGTAGTCTTTGTTTTGTCTTGTACTGTCCATAATGTTTTTCTTCATATAAACCTTTGTAGTTAATAAAGAAATCATTGTTATTATTATTATTTATATTAAGGCAGTGAGCTGCTGGCAGAATCATTAGCATGCCAGGCAAAATACTTAGTGGCATTTTGTCTATCTGTATTTTCTCTGAGTTCATATTCCACTGAGGTCGACTTTGCCTTTCATCCTTTTAGGGTTGATAAAATAAGCATCAGTCAAGTGCTGAGGGAGTCGATGTAATCAACTAGCCCCCACCTCCCCCACCTTAATAATACAAAGGATTATTGTCATTGTTATTTCCTTGTTTGTCTTGTAGCAATCAATGCAAGTCTGTGAGATATTGTAGTCAGAAGTGTCAGTTGATAGACTGGAGTGGTCAAGTGCCAGGAGATCCCAAAAGTTCTCATCAAGAATGGTGCCTCAAAATGCAGACTTACCAAGAAGTCACAGACACTTTGGCTGATCTTCCATTTAATTATAATAAAGGTGGCTTTTTATATATTTATATGTATGTATGTATATGTTTGTGTGTCTGTTTGTCCCCCCCCCCCACATCGCTTGACAACCGATGCTGGTGTGTTTACGTCCCTGTAACTTAGCAGTTCAGCAAAAGCAACCGTCAGAATAATTGGTGGGATCAATTTGCTTAACTAAAGGCAGTGCTCCAGTATGGCTGCAGTCTGAAACAAATAAAGAAAAATATTAATTTCTTGTTTTACTATTTGCGATCAAATTCCAGCAGGGCCAAGTTTGCTTTTCATCCTTTCGGGGTTGATGAAATAAATACCAGTTATACATTGGGGTTGATGTAATTGACTTAAACTTCCCCCCCCCCCACGAAATTGATGGCCTTGTGCCAAAATTTGAAATCAATATTAATTTCTTGTACAAATTGAAATTATTAACAATTGTCTTTCTTTAGAGACTACATCTCAAGATTTCACACCCAAAAAATATCAAGAATTTCTGGTTCTTTATGGAGTTTACAATATTGGTGTTTGGCGCTATGAATGTCCTTCAAAGCAGTTCTCAGTTTGGGAATATGGTGAGTGTAAAGCTGTATCATTATGAGATGAATATCAGATTTATTTATTCCTTTGGTTTTTAGAGGGGCTGTGTGTGTGTGTGTATGTTTATGTATACATGTGTGTGTGTGTCATCATCTTCATTTAACGTCTGTTTTCCATTGCTAGCATGAGGTGGACAGTTTGACAGGAGCTGCCCAGCTTCCATGTCTGTTTTGGCATGGTTTCTGCAGCTGGATACCCTTCGTAACACCAACCACTTCACAGAGTGTATTGGGTGCTCTTTTACCCAGCACCAGCATGGGTGCCTTTATGTGGCACCAGCACAGATGCCTTTTATGTGGCACCAGCACCCACATGCCAGCAAGATTAAGATAGCTCAGCTGGAGAGGAGTGCAAGAGACATGCCTAAATGCAGCTTGATGTGTCTTCTCAAGCAAAGCACACCACCAGGTGTCTCAGTTCCTTGTCGTCCCCTCTCTGAGGTATTCTTTTACTTGTTTCAGCCACCCGACTGTGGCCATGCTGGAGCAGCACCTTTTGTCAAACAACTCAACCCCAGGACTTATTCTTTGTTAGCTTAGTACTTATTCTATTGGTCTCTTTTGCCAAACTGCTAAGTTACAGGGAAGTAAACACACCAACATTGGTTGTCAAGCGAAGGTTGG
>NC_068992.1:38099238-38105008 GCF_001194135.2 Octopus bimaculoides | reverse complement strand
TAGACCCAACACAAAATAGCAGCACACCTTATAATCCTTCCGCATTAAATAATGACACTACCACTAATAATAGAATACCCAACTCAACCTTTAATAATAATCCTAATAATTATACCAGCCACGATTCTAATAATATTACTAATAGAAATAATATGTATAATACCAATGTTAACGGCAGAACGAATCGAGGTGATGGAACTTCGAACAACCCAAATAGAGGTAGCAGCAATAATTATAACAACAATGTAAGCGTAAACCCTAACCACTCAGGAACTGGCATAGATAATAATACTATAAGCAGTTACCCCACAAATGTAAGCATAAGACGACCTAACAAGTATAAAATCGGTTGCAATTGTGTAACACCTTCGACATGTCCCTTATGTGGAAACTGCTTAGCTAAAAACGTAATATACTCTTGCGAAATTATCACGGAAACTAACACCCTCACTTACCTTGGATGCTCTTCATCCTGGAAATCTAGGTTTTATAACCATGGATCTTCGTTTAGACTCAGACATAAGGCTAACAATACCTCATTATCTCGTAGAATTTGGGAGCTTAAGGACGACAAGATTGATTTTAACCTTAGATGGTCAATTGTTGGACCGGCCCCAACATATAAAGATAATAGAACTGGTTGCCAGTTATGCTCCCTTGAACTTTTGAAAATTATTAAATTCCCCGATAAGAATAAGCTAGTTAATAAGAAGTCAGATTTCAAACCCTCCTGTATCCATAAAATGATGACAACCTTTAGATATTATAACCCCTAAGTCCTCTCTTTTAGTTATATGCACTTCTACACCTCCTCTCATTAACTACTCCCACGTTAGATCCTGCCTAACACAACTCAGACATCGAATTAACAAAGCCCGTACTCTACCTCTAACCTAACTATGTACCTTAATAATTTTGTTTACCCTCGAATAGCTAGATTATGACCACATAATATACACACATTTTTAATAAAGCGGATCCATAATCCCAAACCTATGGATATAGTTCTACCTTTCAGTCACTGACTCGAAACTCTCCAATGACACTACAATACACAATAATAACACGAAATAACACTAATCAATGTTTTTTTTATAGTTTTTACTTTTAATTTCTTTATTCCATTATCTTTATATTTTTATTTTTTATTTTATTTTTATATATATATATATTCTTTTATTTATATAAATATATATATATATATTCTCAAATTTTATATATTTTATATTTTCACTTTATACCTTTACATTTTTATTTTATATTCTTTTCTTATTTTTTTATTTTTTTATTCTTTAATTTCTTTATTTTTTTATTGTTTTATTTTTTATTTTTTATTTTATTTCTTATCTCTTATTTTTTATTTGTTATCTCTTATTCTTTATTTCTGATTTTTTGCATTATTATTGTGGGTGCTATTATTTCCTATCACTATTATACTATATTACTACGGTTGAAATGCCCCCAATACTCTGTATTTTGAATTTTAACGTCCAACCCTCCCTCTCCCATATACTTTATTTCCCTTTTCTTGTTGACATTTTCTAATTATTCATTCTTTAAGGTCTTATATGTTCTAATTACCCTTTCCACTTCCATCACCCATTCATCATCTAGATAAGCGTATGCACCAATATAATAGATAAGTTCGTATACTTAAGTTGTAATTCGCCTAGACTGACCACTCACCACAAGAATATCATATTTCAAGTTTACTCTAGCCTGACGCTACTTATTTACGACCCACCACTGATATAAGGGATAGATATATATGAGCTGTGTCAGCTCATATATATCTATCCCTTACGACCTTTAAGATCTCTGTATCTATATCTATTTATCTTTTTATCTTCTACATTTAGATTTTTCCTCACCACCCTTCTCCAACCCGTCTAAATAGCTTAGATGTATCTTACTTTACTATCCAGATTTTCTCTTATTATTTCTTAGATTACCCGCCCCACCGATTTGACTCCTTTTATTTTTATTTTTGTATGAAAATCTGTGTATTTTTTTCTTAGTATTTTATATTCCTTATTTTATTTTATATTATTATTTCATTTTTGTTATATTGTTTTAACCACCAACTTATTCCCTCCTTTAACACTACCCTTCTAACTAATATAAAATAGTATTGTTTACTTAGCGTTCACTACACACTCAATTGTGGCAAGGTATTGACGGATTCCGGAGTACCGAGGAAATTATGTATAAATATATCAAATTAAGAATTCTACGAGGTATATTACAATGCAAAATACCAAACGGAACCTCACCTCTTATATCTCATCTTTCTTCCTCCTTTAACTTCTATGTGATATAATTCTTGGGAGAGAATACATTTGCGGCTGAAGATAGCTTTATACTGTCAATTATACACTGATGTAACAACTATAAAGCTTGAAACACATGTACCGCAGAATCCTTTGTGTTTTGTTTTTATTTTTACATTTACAATTTATATATATATATATACGATGAGCTTCTTTCAGTTTTCATCTATCAAATCCATTTACAAGGCTTTGATTGGCCTGAGGGTACGGTAGAAAATACTTGCTCAAGGTGCCATACAGTGGGACTGAAGTTGGAATCGTGGTTGGAAAGCAAGATTCTTACCACTATGTATATATTCTTTTCTACTCTAGGCACAAGGCCCGAATTTTTGGAGGAGAGTCTAGTTGATTAGATCAACTCCAGTATGCAACTGGTACTTAATTTATCAGCCCTGAAAGGTTGAAAGGCAAGGTCGACCTCGGTGGAATTTGAACTCAGAACAAAGACAGATGACGTGCTAATGTTTCTGCCAGCTCGTCGCCTTACTCCTATGTATTTATTAACTACATTATTATTAATTATAGGTGAATTTAATTTGTATTATTATTAATTACAGGTGAACTTACAGAAGTTGATTTTCCATTTGTTTTGGTCGAAGAACGAGAACTAGGATGTCTATCAGGATTGAAACAGCTACAACATGCACACCAAACAGAGATAGGAGACATTGCCAACTGGTTTTCCTACTACAAATGGCGTTCATTTAGCCTCGACAGTCCCATTGCTATCCTCCTCACCTACCCTTTGACCCTTTTTTACATCATAACTTCATGTCTTCAACTACATTGTAAGGAACAGAGATTTTTTATGGTTTCAGTTTTATTGTGTGTGTGATTTTGTTTGTTTACATAATGATTTCTGATTTTGCTATAAGGCCAGCAATTTTCCAGTAAAGGAAGTAAGTTGATTAGTACTTTATATGTACTTCATTTTGTACTTTGTCAGCCCCTGAAGAATAAAAGATAAAGTTGCCTGTGGCAGAATTTGAACTCAGAATCTAAACAACTCACCATCCACTTCTCTCAAAGTAGCTGACCCCAAACGTGGCTGATGCCAGCGCTGCCTTTACTGGCTCCCGTGCCAATGGCACGTTAGAGCACCATCAGTGGAATGTAAAAGCATCCTCTGGCCCCTGTGCTGGTGTCACGCAAAAAGCACCCACTACACGCTCAGTGGTTGGCATTAGGAAGGACATTCAGCTGTAGAAATATTGCCAGATCAGATTGGAGCCTGGTGCAGCCTCCTGGCTTATCAGACCCCAGTTGAACTGTCCAATCCATGCCAGCATGGAAAACGGACGTTAAACAATGATGATGTTGTTGTTAGGCCTTGTTGGGTTTTCTTGCCTCTATTCCCAGACTGGCTTCTAAATAAAACCTCTTCCTGTTTTAATAGTTTGTCTTTCTAATGTCCCCTCATCCATCAACATTTATTGGGGTGTTATTGTAAATGAAGATGCCCTATATTTCTTGTGTCATATTTATATTACCAAGTCTTAGTTAATCTCATATCTTTGTTGTGTTGCTATTACTGTCAATACCAATGTCCTGTCTTTGTTATGTCATATTTATGATGTCTGCCACTACATTCCAAGTTCAAATTCTGCTGAGGTCAACTTTGCCTTTCATCCTTTCGGATTTGATTAAATAAGTACCAGTTACACACTGGGGTCAATGTAATCAACTTACCCTCTCCCCGTAAATTTCAGGTCTTATGCCTATAATAGAAAGGATATTTATGATGTTTTCATATTATAGTTCTTGTGTTGTTATTACTGTTGATGATAGCATAACGTTGTTGTTCAGGAGTAAATATTCCCTTTCTTTCCAAACTGTAGATCCAAATTTTGGCATAGAACTTCCCAAACAATTAGTGGTTCATGTGATTGGTGCTGAGAAAGAAGCTGATATGTTTCATTATTTTAAGGTAACAGATTTAACCTTTTAACATTCAGATTACTCTGTCAAATGTAACACTTATTTATTCACATTGTTTTGAATTAATCATGCATTATCATGCAGATTTCAGTGAAGTAACTGTTTATTTTTAGAATGACATTGTAGGGCAGGTGTGAGAGGCCTGATATGGCCAGTTTGAACATAAAACCGGAAGAATATTTGGGCCAGATATGACTGGTTTAAATACTAAAGAGTTAACTGTTTTAATATTTGACATTTTTAAATTCTGATTTGAGACAGAAGTCAACAACAGTCTCCCTCATGGCATTTGAACTCCATATCTGTCATTTGCTGGGTGACCACTCTTCTGATTACACTGCAGGGGACTGCCATTCCCTTTCCCTCAAATTAGATGCTTTAACAGGATCCACACCATTTTATCAAGCAGCCTGGGTTTCATTCTTAGTGTGTGAACTTGATATTTGGTGCAGGAATTGCAGTGTATTTAAGAAATTTATCTGATAAGTACATGGTTTGGGGTTCCATTCTTCTATACAACACCTTGAACAAGCAGCTTCTGCTTTTTCCCTTGGCCAACCGATGCCTTTTGAGTGAATTTCATTGGTGGAAACTGTAGTAAGACCATCGCAATGTGTATGTGTGCATAAGCATTTCACTTGTCATCATGTGAGCAAGCAGTACTGATGTTCACATTGTAACTATTCACTCTGCACTTTCAAAAAACCTTAGGAAAATAAATGTCCCTTAACCTGGGAACTGGATGAGCATTCAACTATAAATTCTTGCCTCAAATATTTCCTTATCTAACTCATGCTAGAATATAAAAAAAAAACATGTTAAATGAATGAACAAACTTGTTTCTATTATTTTAACTGTATTACTCAATTTCCACAAGATAATTCATCAGTCACTTAGTGCTAGCAGGCTAGGTTATTATACTATTGTCCATTAAAGCAAGGTGTGCTACTTTGATTCAATGTTTGCAACAAGAAATAGCCTCAAGAATAGAATTATGAATCAAATATCAAGATATTAATGTAAATGCAATTTCAGACAGTAGAATTGGTAATGTAATTTTCCAGTAAGTGATAGATACAGGATATTAACTGTCAAGTTTATGTCTCTTTACGCCTATATTCTAAAATTGTAGCCATTTGACAGTGAGCAATAAAATAAGTGCCAAAGAAGTCATCAATATAATTAAGTGTAAACCTTAAAAGAATCACCTTGGCATAGTCTGTGGTGTATGCGTGCGAGTAGATGTAATCGCCTTACCTCAGTTTTCCTGTCGTCGACTGCGAGTCTGTCTTGCGGTATCCAATCCTTGAAGCTTACCCCGACCCAAAGAACACTAGGAATAGCAGCTGCTTCTCCCAAACCTAGACCGTTGCTTGGCGCGTCCTCTCCTGACCACGACCCCGTTCGAAAAAAGGCATGAATCCCAATCGAGGCTCCCTCTGCTCTTTTTCCTCTTCCGGTCAGCCTCCCCAGTCACTGACGTCATACCACACGCCACCCTG
>NC_068992.1:38098409-38099018 GCF_001194135.2 Octopus bimaculoides | reverse complement strand
ATCCGGCGTCTTACTGGGATGCCTCCATTCATATTTGAACACTGCTCTGTGCGGCACAGACTCTTCCGCTTGTCCAGATCGGGGAGACATGTTGTACCAGTAGACGGCTTCCAGGGGCGAAATGTGCCCCCTTTCGTGCGATGGTGCCTCTCAACGATTCCGTTGCCGCTCGGCCTATACACCGCTCTGAATAATCGTCGCACATTCCACCAGTCAAGCATCTCTCCCAACACTTCCGAACGAAACGCCACCCCGTTGTCCATTAGCAGTTCTTCCACGGGACCCCTCTCCAAGAATATCCCGTTCAGAATGCGGGCAATCTCATCGGCAATGCCTGTCCTCAGCTCTCTCCAAATGGCCAGCAGGCCTGTCCCACAGTCGACCATGCTGAGATACATTCCCTGACGGTAGTGCATCACATCCACAGCTAGTCTCCTCCAGTTGCGCTCTACTGAGAGGTTCCCTTGCTCATGCCCACCTGGGGCGGGGTCAATGGACTGGCATCTGTCACATTTCGCGACCACTTTCTTGACGTTTCTCCTAGTGACGTCAGCATCAATCATTTTCGCCAGATACAGGGTCCTGTCCACCCCCAAGTGGTGCATAGCA
>NC_068992.1:38097062-38097708 GCF_001194135.2 Octopus bimaculoides | reverse complement strand
ACCACAGCCCCCATCTCAGGGCCAAGTTCACCCCCTTCAACACCGCATCTAGTTCAGTGACATTGATGTGGTTGAAGTCGTCCGCTTTCCGTAGCCAGGCCGCATCCTCCACCTCAGCACCCTCGATCTCCAACACAACCCCTATCGCTATACTGCTGGCATCACACCAAACCGTCCCGCACTCCGTCTTGGGCACATACCAGTTTCCTCTGACCGGGTCTTCCGCTCTTGTTCTTTCTAGGATTTCCCGCATCATCTCCCACCTTGTCACTCCAACTCTCCATCTGCTCATCTCTTGGTGTAACTACATGCAGTGCGCAGCCAACCAGCGATCGGATAGTGTCCAATCAACTTCCCACAAACTGAGAACAACTCTCTCCTGCTGAGGCTGGAACTCAGCTCTGGGATCTCGTTTCCTCTCCGGAACACCAGCTCACCCGATCTGTCTTTTTGTAGCTTCAGCCCCAGCGCAGCTCCCCCCACCATCGACTCAGGCGGCTTCGCAATCAGCCCGAACCTCTCCAGGTGTCTCACTACCTCGGTGGCTGGCACTACAGTCTCGTCAACCAAAATGTCGTCGATGTAGAAACTGGTGGCCTTCCTTATCCTCTCCTCTTTCCCTAGGATGGACCTGAGCACCATCGCC
>NC_068992.1:38094236-38095739 GCF_001194135.2 Octopus bimaculoides | reverse complement strand
AATCGCTCTCCGTATACACTTCTCTCAATCTCCGTTTGATGTTCTCCACACTTAGCCTCTCTTCCTCGTCCATTTCTAAATACAGGGTCAGGGCGCTCCCTTCCAAGTATAGCGCCATGAGACTCGCCACATTACTTATTCCTTGCAGCTTGGCAATGAGCCTAATTTTTCGCATCCAAGCCATCACATCTCCTTCGCCATTAAAAGGCCTGATCACATCGCTGGCGATTCTAATCTTGGCTGCCATTGCCACGAATTTCTACACGTGGGGCCGAAATAGCTTGTGGTGTATGCGTGCGAGTAGATGTAATCGCCTTACCTCAGTTTTCCTGTCTTCGACTGCGAGTCTGTCTTGCGGTATCCAATCCTTGAAGCTTGCCCCGACCCAAAGAACACTAGGAATAGCAGCTGCTTCTCCCAAACCTAGACCGTCACTTGGCACGTCCTCTCCTGACCACGACCCCGTTCGAAAAAAGCACGAATCCCGATCGAGGCTCCCTCTGCCCTTTTTCCTCTTCCGGTCAACTCGCCCTTCCAGTCAGCCTCCCCAGTCACTGACGTCATACCACATAGTCACAATCCAATGTTGGGAACCACTGAAATGATAAGAGTTGTAGTCTTGAAAAAAATTTACAGATTACACAATGTCAAATAACCAAATATTTGAAAATTTAGTTCCTTAATTTAGATTTTGGTTTCTTCTTTTCAGGAACTTACTTGCCTGCTGCCTTCCTATTTACTAGAAATTCACCTGTATGGTAAAAAAGTCTCACGAAAAGCAAATGGCTGGAAGAAGCTGGCAGACAACATGTCATTTCAGCTGCATCGAGGACATTGGCATAATTTTTCAGGAGAAACTCCTCATTTTGTAATAGGTAAATGTGTCTTCATATTTTTGACATGGTGACTAATTGATTGAAATATTAGTTTGCTGCAATCAAAAGAATGCCAGATTGGTTTCATAAAAAGCAGAGCAAAATTATCCAAAAAGTAGTGAATTATGATTATCCTTCACCTTCCCTATCTCCATACTGATATTTCTCATCATTTCTTTGCTCATCACTCACTGCATTTAACCTCTGACTTCTACCTCCTCTTTCCCATGACCCACTCTCCATGTTCTCCCTAATGCTCACCTTTTTTTTGAAAATTTGTTCTCGCTCCCCATCACTGCCTTCTTGTTATCTTCTTCAGCCATGTGCTTGTCCCTCTATCACACGTTAGCCTTTCAACACGTGGCAGAAAGCCACAAACCTCCATCTTCCCCTCCCAGATCCTTCCTCTCAGGAGTGGGAACTTTCCTTTTCCTTTTCTAATTTGCAAGTTATATTTCAACCTCACTTGTGCTGGTGACATGAAAAAAGTATCCAGTACACTCTGTAAAGTGGTTGCTGTTGGGAAGGGCAGCCAGCCGTATAAATCACTTCTGCCATAGCTTTAGTTCAAACAAACCCTCGAGTGAATTTGGTAGATGCAAACGTAAATACACCTGTCATATATATA
>NC_068992.1:38092702-38094037 GCF_001194135.2 Octopus bimaculoides | reverse complement strand
TATATATATATATATATATATATCATCACCATCATCATCATCATCATTAGTTAACATACATTGTCCATGCTGGCATAGGTTGAGCAGTGTGACCAGAGCTGGCAAGCTGGTGGGGCTGCACTTGACTCCAGTCTGATTTGGCATGATTTCTATGGCTGGATGCCCTTCCTAATGCCAACCACTTTGCAGAGTGTGCTGGGTGCTTTTATGTGGCACTGCACAAGCGCTTTCAAGTGTCCCTGCACAGGTGATTTTAAATGTCACCATATGGGTGCTTTTATGTAGCACCACTACCAGAAGGATTGGTTTTAACAGTTCCATTGTGGGTTATGGGTTTTCTTGAGTACAGCCAGGCACCAGGTATCTATATATATAGATATGCAAATGGCACCCATGCTAGTGGCATGTAAAAGCACTCATTACAATCTCAGAGTGGTTGGCATTAGGAAGGGCATCCAGTGTACCAGCCCAGTCAAACCGTCCAACCCATGAACAACGGACATTGAATGGTGATGATGATGATTCAAAGAACAAACAATTAAAAAACAGAAGAAAAAGGTAAAAAATGAACGTAAGGACATGCACAAGCAATATATTAATTTAACACTTGGTGAAAGGAGAAAGTTGTTAATGTTTCAAGCATAGCTCTTTGTCAGGAAGAGGAGAATCCACAGAGAGAGAAGGAAATATAAGGAAAATTCACCAACAATCCATGTGCAGTTACATTTCTGAAGTGACCGGAAATGGAAGGAGAAGGAGAAAGTAGTTTCTGAGACAGGAGAGTGTGAAGAATGTCAGTGTGTGTATGTGTATGTGGCAGTAACTGCATGATCATCTTCACACTCTCCTGTCCCAGAAACCACTTTCTCCTTCTCCTTCCACTTCCAGTCACTTCAGAAATGTAACTACACGTGGACTGCTGGTGATTTTTCCTGACTTTTCCTTATATTTCCTTCTTTCTCCTTGGACTTTCCCCTTTCCAACAAAGAGCTATGCTCAAAACATTAACAACTCTCTCCTTTCACTGAGCATCAAATTAGTGTATTGCTTGTGCACTTCCTCACATTCGTTTTTTTTACCTTTTTTTTCCTCTCTTTTTTTAATTGTTTGTTCTCTGAATTGACTATTTACTGCACACTCACATGGAATGGCCTCATCCTTCCAACTGTTTGGAGTACCTGATTCATAGATTTCTCTCTACCATTGGATTACGTCACCTTTTTATTCATTCGGAATACACCATTTCTGCACCTTTGATTGTGAATCATTATATATATATATACATATATATATATATATATATTTTTTATACCTCATAATTACCTCCAGACATAT
>NC_068992.1:38088859-38090888 GCF_001194135.2 Octopus bimaculoides | reverse complement strand
GAATTCTGAGACAGTTAAGACTTTTGTCTAGAATCAATTACTAGCCTGATAGACCCTGCTATGTCAAGATGGACTTATATATTCTTCCTCTGCTCTCTCCCACTTGGTTTTAATATGTTGCCACATTTGTAATATGTCTTTTTTTCTACATTTTTTCGTGCAGCTGAAGATTGCTCTTCAAATTGCATTTAAGGTAATGCTCACATTACTTAAATAAATTGAAGTAGCATGAAACGTGCGTACTGCAATCACTTTTGAAATCCGTGTTGCTTATTGTTTGATATATATATATATATATATATTTTTTATACCTCATAATTACCTCCAGACATATCTATTTTTTGGTACCCCTTTAAATCTATCCTTATGATATACAAACATGGGTATCTTCACTTCATCCTTATAAATACAAGCTATAGCATTAACTTTTCTTTAGTCTAGATTGGATTGTAGTTACTATAGCAATAAGCTAATTAAGTAATTTTGAATAATTTTAGTTTTAGATATTGGATATATTAAATATTTTCTATAATTCTTATTTATTGTGACTACTAAATCACATATTAACTTCATCTTGATTTTAGTGATTTGACTAATTTATATCTTTTTTTTTTTTCCAATGATGTGTTTTTCTACTCTACATGACCATTTTATACCTCAAAATTACCTCCAGACATACCTATTTTTTGGTACCCCTATAAATCTATCCCTATAATATACAAATACTGGTATCTTCACTTCATCCCTAGCTTAAAATACAATTATTGGCACCCTATATAAAACTTATAAATTTATGCTGCTTAAATCAAAATTTAACTTTTATAGCAAATTTTTGATCTCTCACCTTAATGTATAATCTTCCTGTGAAAACTAAGATTTTAACTTTATCCATTGATGGTATATGATTTTACCTAAATTTTTCCATATCACATTTGCTATTGCTGTTAGTTTAGTGTGTATTTTACTTAACTTTAATGAATAGGATGTTTAAAATTTTTTAATAGCTTTTTTTAAAAATCTTTTAAAGTTTTTTTTGATACCTGACCCTAAATGATTCATGTTATTTTATTGTTGTTGTAGTATTATTATTGTTATTTATGGGTGACTTAAATGAATCTAATCCTTGTTCCATTATTATTTTGTACTTAGCCTATGTTGGTTAATACCGGTTCCTGATAATTTAAGATAGTGCAATCTAATTAAATTAGTACATAATTATCATGTCCTCTAATAGTTTAGTTCACCATTATATACTATGTTAATTCCAATCGTTCAATTTTTCAGTTTCTTAAACCTTGATGAGTCCATCATTATACACCATGTAAATCCAATGTATCAATTCTTTATATTAACTGTATAATAATTTTGTTTTTTATGTGTCCTTTTAATGATATTAGATATACAAGTTTAATTTTAAAATTTTAGTCCAATATATATATAAATTCTAATTTCACATTTTATCTGTGGGTCTTTTATATTGGTGTAAATAAGTCTAAATGTACCTTACCATAGCATTTTAAATGAATGAATGCCACTTCATTGTTTTTGTATACTGCCTTAATTGATTATTTACATTATTATACACTATTTCATTTTATTTCATTATTAATTTATAATTAGCCTTTATTTATTAACATATTAATTAAGCAAATATTAGTATTTCAAGTATTTCAAACTTAGCATATGTAAAACAATACTGATATATTATTCTGATTAATGAAAACTATGAATAACCATTTACTGTATCTGTATACAATATAGCAACTTTATTTTTATAAACGTTTGACCTAAGTGCTATATGATAAAACTTCCCCTGTTTCATTATAAACTGGTCTGCTAGTAGACAAATCCCGCCCCTATAGTAGTTTGTCACCAAACCCTAAGAAATTTTATAACTATATTATCCATGTTTATTGTCTATACTGTTCACCCCTTACACTAAAAAGAAAATGCCATTGTTCTCTTAAGCTTTGAATCTCTAAGTCTGATAAGATAGTCCATAAATCAGAACCGAAAAAACAAATAAAAT
>NC_068992.1:38082687-38088423 GCF_001194135.2 Octopus bimaculoides | reverse complement strand
ATTGCTCTACATTTTATATTTGATGTAATGTTTACATTGTTCAATTAAATGGAGTCGAATGAAACCGATCGTACTGCATTACCTCTGGATATCCTTGTTGCTTATTTTGATTTTAATCACCTTATATACACACACACACACACACACACACACACACACACACACACACACATATATGTATACAAACAATATATGAGTATATGTACATGTATGTACATACCTTCATCTACATGTACACATAGATACATAACTGGGTACATGACGTGGCAAAAGAACATGGACAAAATGATAAACAAGGTACAACAAACAAGCAAGCCACATAGAAACATCTCCTTCATCAGGTGTGTGTGTGTATGTCCTGGGTATGAAAACAAACTGCATCCAGTGGCAAGGCTCCAGTTCGGGAGTCCAAGAGCTGTGGGGAATGTGGAGTTACGTCTTAGTTGTCATCACTCCCAGGTTTGCTCTGGCCCGAAGTAGTAGTACCTGTTAGGGCCCCATTTATGGGTTAAATAATTACCTTACTTGCGTGGCACCGGTAAGGTACTATCAGCCATTAAAAAGAACCACAGATTGTACTTGACAGCACTAGGATTAGAGCTCCTAACTACACTGTTAAGGAGCAGCCTGGCTCTCAGGAATTTGACCCGCCCTAGAATAGTGCAGCTGGTTGCTCTCCAAACCTCAGTCAAACCGTCCAACCCATGCCAGCATGGAAAACGGACGTTAAATGATGATGATGATATATATATATGTATATATATATATATATATATATATATATAGTTTACTGTGCCATTATAGGTTGGATCGACAAAAGGGTACTGTAAACTGTAAGAGATAAATATCATTTAATATACACAGAATCTGTAAAAGTGGAAATTCACTGTGTGGTGAAGTGTCAATTAAACCAACCCCTGTACTAAACTTTATTCATCAACCCCAGAAGGAAGAAAGGTAGAATTCAACCTTGATGTAATTTGAACTCAAAATGTAAATATCCACAACTAAATACCATTGGCATTTCATCTGTCATTCTGACAATTCTACTATTAAAATATGGCTGTGTGGTAAGAAGTTTGCTTCCCAATGACGTGGTTCTGGGTTCAGATCCAGTGTGGCATCTTGGGCAAGTGTCTTTTACTATAGCCTTGGGTCAACCAATACCTTGTGAGTAGATTTGGTAAACGGAAACAAAGAAGCCTATTGTGAATGTGTGTGTGTATTTGTCCCCAACCACTGCTTGACAACCAATGTTAGTTTGTTTATATCCATGTAGCTTAGCAGTTCAGCAAAAGAGACCAATAGAATAAGTACCAGGCTTATAAAAAAAATCAAAGTCCTAGGGCCAAATTGTTCAACTAAAATTCCTCAAGGCGGTGCCCCAGCATGGCCTGAGATTAATGACTGAAACAAGTAAATGACAAAAGGTAAAAAGAAACTTTAACCCTTTCGTTACCAACCCAACTGAAACCAGCTGAAACTGGCTCTGAGTAGAAATGTCTTGTTTTCATAAGTTTTGAATTAAAATCTTCCACCAAACATTAGTCACAATTTATGTTCCTAACACTAGCTTAATGATAATTAAGAAATATGGTAACAAAAGGGTTGATAAGAAAAATAATCAACAGAAGACATAAGAGAAGGAGACCTCAGTGTGGTCATTCTATATGCTAGAAATAATAGCCTAAATTTCCTTCAATCCACACCCTTCCAACTGCTTCTAATGTCTATCTGCCCAAATGTAGAAGTGTGTTTAACCTTTTTGATACCAACCCAGCTGAAACTGCCTCTGGCTTTGTAGTACAAATGTCTTGTTTTCATAAGTTTTGAATTAAAATCTTCCACCAAACCTTAGTCACAATTTATACTTAATGATAGCTTAATGATAACTAAGTTATTTTACTAAATTCTTTGTTATGTATAAAGTAATTGAAAGAAATACAGAACATCTCAAAATAAATACAGTAACGAAAGGGTTTAAATTTGTTTATTTCTTCTTTTGCAGGTTTTAATGCTGGTCTTGGTGCCTATAAATCTTGGACTGAGACTCTTAAACGGCTGCATGTAAGTTTAGTACCAGGGTTTTTTTCCCCCTTTTTTTAATTACACTTTTAATTTCTATGAAAACTAAAAAAAATAACTTTTGGTTTTAATTGTTAACTGCAGACAATCTCAGCCAAACAGATCTGTTCATTATTAACAACAACAACAGTATACTGACTGTTTTGCTGAGTGGGTTCTAACCAGTACTCTGTCCATTGCGACAACAAGGGTTTCGGTTGATCCGATCAATGGAACAGCCTGCTCGTGAAATTAACATACAAGTGGCTGAGCACTCCATAGATATGTCTACCTTTAATGTAGTTCTCAGGGAGATTCAGCATGACAGAGTTTGACCAGGTTAGACCATTGAATTACAGGTATTACTCATTTTTGCCAGCTGAGTGGACTGAATGGGTTAAACCCTTACATAAAACAATAAACCTATCAGTTTAGATATATCAGAAGTGGTTGTTGCCTTGAAGCTTATTCTAAGGGATTGTTGTCGTCATCAAAAACAACATGGTGGTGATGTGGTAGAATTGTTAGAGCATCAGGCACTCAGAAGTACCACAATTGGCCAACAGTAACAGGAACTTGTGTGTATGAACCATTTATAACATCTGTCATGATCTTCCAACATTGATCAAAGAATGATCTTCAAATGATGGATCTCACGGAAGCAGTGACAAGTGGCCAAGACCTTTGACTATATACTGTGCTTGAGAAGACTGGTTAAGCTAAGTGAAATCGTAGTCATGGTCTATGCCAATGTTTCATAACTGGCACCCATGCTGGTAACATATAAAAAGCACCCACTACACACTTGGAGCAGCTGGCATTAGAAAAGGCATCCAGCTGTAAAAACCATGCAAAATCAGATTGGAACTTAGTGCCGCTTACCAGTTTTCAGTCAAACTGCCCAACCCATGCCAGCATGAAAAATGGATGTTAAATGATAATGGTCATGGGTTGTGTGTGAGTTTTGTTTGGTATTTCTCCAAAATAAATCGCAACTAATTACAGAGACAACAACAGTGACACACTTCATCTTTTTACAAACTGCAGATGGACGACCTACTGAATAAAATAGAAATATTCTAAATGTGGGTGGAGGGAGTCTACAAATCATAAAACAGTGTGTTAAGAAACTAATTACTAACTGTTTTATATAGTATTTGAAGATTGTAGGTTATTGGGGAAAAAACTCGATACATTTTCTTCAAAGATTGATCAACAAATCGTGAAAAATTCCATCAAGAGACTCGCGGTCTTTTTTTGGAGTACATCAAAAGTATATAAAAATCAGTTTACATTATTCTTACTTCACCCACAGCTAGGCTTTGTTGTATAGAAATTAATTTCAGTTCTTCTTATTGACTGTACGTAAAATACATAATGCTTCATTAATGATGAACCGTCTAAAGTACAAATACACAAAGTAGGCGGATGGTGCAAAGTCCCTTCCAGACCTAGAGTTACGTGGTGGTGGAATAGTACGGTAGACAAAGCCATTAGAGCAAAGAAACAGGCCTGGAAAGCCTGGAAGGGTGGAGCTAGCAGGGAACTGTACCAGGTAGCCAAAAAGGAGGCTGGGCTGTAGGTATATATAGCCAAGGGCGAAGCAGAAAAGAAGTTTGCCAATGTCCAGTGACGTGAGGACCAAAGAACTGAAGTATTTCGGATTGCAAGACAGTGTGTGAGAGTAAATTGTGATGTCACAGGAGAGAAATGTGTCCACATGGATGATGGTGCACTTGCTTTTAATGATTCTGAAAAGAAAGAGGTTTGGAGAAGCCATTATGAAAGACTGCTGAACATGGAGAATGAATTGGAGGAGAGCCTGCCGAATGTTGACCCAGTAGAGGGACAGCTCCCTGATAGATAAAGCAATTAAGAGTATGAAGCCAGGAAAAGTCCCCGGCCCATCAGGAATCACTGCTGAGATGCTTAAAACATCTTGTGGTGTGGGCTATGGCCTAGTCACCCGCATTGTAAACCAGGTAGCTCATGATGGAGTCATACCCAATAACTGGCGTAGCAGCACCATAGTCAACTGCTACATGGGTAAAGGTGATGCTCTAGATAGAAATAACTACAGGGGTATCAAACTGCTGGATCAGGTGATGAAGGTCACAGAGAGCGTCATAACCCATCTCATTAGGGAGAGAGTCTGCTTAGATGAGATGCAGTTCAGTTTTGTGTCAGGTAGAAGCACCACTGATGCCATATTCCTGGTTCAACAACTGCAGGAGAAATACCTAACTAAAGATAAACCCCTATACTTAGCTTTTGTGGACTTGGAGAAAGCCTTTGACAGGGTCCCCCGATCCCTTATCTGGTGGGTGATGCTGAAACTGGAGATTGACGAATGGTTAATAACAGCTGTACAGGCCCTATACAGAGAGGCCGTTAGTAAGGTTAGGATTGGCAATGAGTATAGTGAAGAATTCCGGGTGGAAGTAGGGGGTCGACCAAGGTTCAGCCCTCAGTCCCCTTTTATTCATCATAATCTTCCAGGCAATAACAGAGGAATTCAAGACGAGTTGTCACTGGGAGCTCCTCTATGCTGATGACCTGGCCCTCATAGCAGAAACACTACTGGAACTAGAAAATAAATTTTGGGTGTGGAAGCAAGGTTTAAAATCAAAAGGCCTTAGAGTCAATGTAGCAAAAACCAAAGTTCTAGAAAGTAGGAAGGCGAACTCATCACACACACCCTCAGGTAGGTGGCCCTGCTCAATGTGTAGAAAAGGTATAGGTAGAAACTCCATAAGATGTACCCAGTGTAAGCTATGGACACATAAGAGGTGCAGCAACATCAAAGGAAGATTAACTGAGAAGATAGCATCCGTGTGCAGCAGATGCACAGGGGCAATAGACACCACATGCTCAGAAAACAGATTCCATCACACTCCAGGGGAAGAAACTAGAAGTAGTAGATAGCTAATGCTACCTAGGTGACCAAATTAGTAGTGGGGGGTGGATGCTCAGAGAGTGTTACCATGGGCAAAGTTTAGAAAGCTTCTACCCTACTGGTGACAAAGAGTCTCTCGCTCAGACGGAAAGGTAGATTGTACGATGCGTGTACGAACTGCCATGCTTCACGGCAGTGAAACATGGGCCTTGACTGCAGAGGACATGCGTAGGCTCAAAAGAAATGAAGCTAGCATGATCCGCTGGATGTGTAATGTTAGTGTGCACACATGACTGAGTGTAAGCATCCTGAGAGAAATGTTGGACATTGGATGTGACATGCAAGAGAGACGTTTGCGCTGGTATGGTCATGTACTACGGATGGATGAGGAGAGTTGTGTGAAGAAGTGCCATTCCTAAACAATTGAAGGAATCCGGGGTAGAGGTAGACCCAGGAAGACATGGGATGAGGTGGTCAAGCATGACCTTCGAACATTGGGCCTCACAGAGGCAATGACGAAAGACCGAGACCTCTGGAGATATACTGTGACTGCGAAGACCTGACAAATAAAGTGAGTTCATGGCGTATCCTTCACCAGCTTCACATAACCAGCCCCAGCCCATTCAAGTACTTTGGATCGTAGGGCAACCTGCTGTGCTTGAGGAGACCTTGAGTCAAGTACATCAACATCAAAATAAAAGTCAAATGGAAATTGTAGTTGTGATACCGATGCCGGTGGCATGTAAAAAGCACCATCCAAACGTGGCTGATGCTAG
>NC_068992.1:38075395-38082460 GCF_001194135.2 Octopus bimaculoides | reverse complement strand
CCCTGTGCCGGTGGCACATAAAAAGCACCCACTACACTCACGGAGTGGTTGGCATTAGGAAGGGCATCCAGCTGTAGAAATACTGCCAGATCAGACTGGAGCCTGGTGTAGCCTCCTGGCTTCCCAAACCCCGGTCGAACTGTCCAACCCATGCCAGCATGGAAAACGGACGTTAAATGATGATGATGATGATACACGATTTTATACACTTCCTACACAGCATTCTCACTCTTTGCCATTCTCTTCAACTAATCACGTGGAAGTTTTACTAACAAGTTAAATAATGGAGGAAAAAATTTAGTTAACAAAGAAAGAAATTACACATAGGGGCAGCAGTTTGGATTGACCAAAGCCTTATGAGTGGATTTGGTAGATGGAAACTGAAAGAAACCCATCGTGTGTATATATATGTGTGTGTATGTTTGTCCCTTCACCATCGCTTGACAACCGATAGTGGTGTGTTTACATCCTTGTAACTTAGCAGTTTGGCAAAAGAGACCAAAAGAATTAGTACTGGGCTTACTAAGTCCTGTGGTCAATTTGTTCGAGTAAAGGTGGTGCTCCAGCATGGCCACTGTCAGATGACAAATAAAATGAAAAAAAAGAATTTCACTCACCACCACCTCTCCTCCCTCCCCCAATCATGTGAAAGCATTACAGACGGGACGGGCTAAGTAACGGAGGAACTTAGATTTGGAAATAAGTTAGGGTTGATGACAGGGCATCCAGCTGTAAAAAATTCCATCTTGACAAATTCCATCTGACTCCTGCAAGCATAGAAAATTGGACATTAAATGATGATAATCTTTTTTAGTGACTCGAATATAAACTGTGATTTTTGTTTATTTTATCTTTCAGAAAGAGAACATTGCTGCCTATTTCACTGAATTTTGTCAGCACAGTCATGACTGGTCAGCTATGTCTCTGAAGAAACTGAAATCCGGAATTAGGTTAACGACACCCATAATCAACCCATTTAGAAGCCCTGTTCGAATGTTTTCTGATGAAAACTGCTTGCCTTCATATAGCAATGCTTTCCTCAGCCACCTGGAATATGAAAATATTGACATTTTGAATAATTGTTGACATTATTTCAATGAAGATTTTGTGTTTTAGAGTCGTCATTAACCATTTCTGTTTTCCATATTCATTCGAGTTAAAATAGTTTGGAAATTAGGATTACTTTTACCTTCAAACATATCCTTTTACAACAAAGTACAATGTGTTGTACTCTTGGACTAAGTACTCATTTCTATGAACCCATCTCCCTGACACCATCAATTAACCAAATGTTAATAATTTTGAAAACAATTCAAGTAAATGAAGTCAGAGAAGTAATGCTTGTCACCACTTCAACATGGCTGTTCCATATGAACTGATGTTCTACTATTTTTAACTCCAAGAGGGTGCCTCCTCTAGCTGGTTATCGATGCAATTTGCACCCAACAGGGGAACGAACCCCTACCATCTAGCTAGAGATATTGTGTGTTGCACAAGTTTTAAACTATTCTAGCAACCTGTAATAGAAATCAGATTAAATGTCTTCTTCTGTAGTCCTAAGCCAACCAAAGCCTTGTGAGTGGATTTGCTTGAGAGAAACTGAATATATATTTAAAATGTAGGTGTTTGTGCACACCTTTGTCTTGAATCTAGACATTAAGTGATGGTTGCAAATGATTGTTCATTTCAAGTGTTCAGTGAAGACCATGCCAGGCCATAGGTGAGGGGCAGTAATATTACGTTGCTTTGAAACAGGTAAGGGTTGGTGACAAGAAGAACATCTGGCTGCAGGAATTGTACAACAAATTCTGTCTGACCCATGCAAGCATGGAAAAAAAATGGACGTCAAATGAGGAGATATATAAGTGTGGCTGTGTGATAAGAAGTTTACTTCCCAACCACAGTTTCAGGTTCACTCCCACTGCATGACATCTTGGGGAAGTGTCTTCTATAGCACCTTACTAACCAAAGCCTGTGAGTAAAACAGGTAGATAGAAATTGAAAGAAACCCATTCTGTATGTGTGTGTACGTCCTTGACATATGATAATTGTTAATGAGTGTTACTGTTATAAAAGTTGTCATTTCCAGTCTTCCACAAAATCATGACCAGCCAAGGATTGGTAACAAATGGCATTCAGGTATAAATTGGGTACGATAGCCTCAATTGAAGTGAAGACTTACAAGTGAGATTTGGTAAACAGAAACTGTGTAGAACCTCATTGCTGGGACCATTCCTGTGTAGGGTGGCAGATTTACTCAATTGCAAGAGATAACACCAGGTCTTGGGCTTTTTGTGAATCCTACTCGGTTGAATCATTCAGGCCAGATCTCCAGTTTAACAATGAACTTCCTCTCTCCAGTTTCTAAGATCCTAAATTGGAGGGCCTTGTAGGTGATGTCCTTTTTCAGGAAACATTAATTAAAATTATGGAAATGTATTCTGCATCTCAAATGTTTGGACTTGTACTGAAACTAAATTACATGGTGCAAGATATAAGTTAGCCATTCAGAATGTGATGCAGTAGAACTTCTTTGTCTGAAGAGGTCACAGTTTCAAGTGGTGTAAATTTTGATATATTACAAATGAATGTTTCAGTGAAGTTGATGGTCTAAAAGCATTTCTGAATGGCTAACTTGTGTCATCTATGTTGCAATCACATTAAAATAAAATATATTAATAACTACACAGATTCTTTCATTGGTTTCAAATTCCAGTAATTATGATTTTAATTATCATGTAACATCAGTCTTCCATGCTGGATGGTTTGATAAGATCCAAGTGATTAGAAGACTGCATCAAGCTCTCATGCCTGCTTTGGCATGGATTCTATGGCTGAATGCCTTTCCTAATGCACAACCACACTACAGAGTGTACTGGGGCTTTTTTTTTCCCCATGGCTCTAGCCCTAATGAGGTCACCATGCAACCCAAAAAGGTGATAACCTTCAGATGAGTGGGGCTACAGTAGAGAGAGGGATAAAAACTGAGCAAGAAGGTGCTGGAACTAGTTCATTGGCTGTAAAGATGCAACACAGCTTTAGAAAAAGAGTGATCAGGGTGAACTGGAAAGAGATAAAAGTAATGGTGACAGGTATTTGGGTGGATCTCAAGGTAAGATGAGTACAAATGATTGGGGATAGTTGAACAGAAAGTGTGTAGGTAAGTAGCTTTGCAAAAGAGATGATTAGATATAAAGAATGGGTGAGGAGGATTACTATGAGAAACAAATTTTGAAGGATGATGAAAGTAGAGGAGGTAGGAAGTGTAGAAATTAGGATGAAGGAGGTGAGGGGTAACCAATGATAAACAAGTTGGTTGAGATTAGGGAGAGATGACAGTAGGAAAAGAAGAAAAAAAGGTAGATGAATAGAAGCAGAATAGTAAATGATACAGCAGACAGAGGAGGAAAGAAAATATGGAGAGATGACGTGGTTGGATAGGTTGTAAGAATGGGGATAGTGAATGAGAAGATGTATGGTGGTGGAGGGGAGATAATTTGGTGACTCAGGAGGGTAATCAATGTAAAATGTGGGTGGAGAAGATATGAGTGGTAGAAATGTTTTTAGGAAGAAATTGGGCTGGGTTATGCTTTCAAAATCATTTTTGACCAAGTTGGGTGGGTCTTCTTGAGAACCACATACCATCAATCCTCCTCGTCCTTTGTAGTCTTCTGCATGAGGTTCAAAGTCCCGAGATCAGCCTCCACCACTCCATTTGCAGGTCTTCCTGGATTTTCCTCTTCTACAAATGGTTTAACCTCATCACAATATCTCTCTCTGTATTATAACACTGTTTGCCTCACAACTTTATTACCATCATTTGTATGAGTTACATGCATGAATAATGACAAAGACAAAGTTGAGAGAATAAAGCAATTTATTTTCAGATATATTAAACTCTAGAGAACAATAAAACAAAAAAAAAATGATAATAATAATAAACAAACAAAATAGACAATAGCTACAGTTATAATAATAATAATAATAATAATAAATTTGGCATGTTTCTATTGCAAACCAATGAAACAATTAAAATGCAACTGGTATGGAGATTATTTTCAAAATCACTATCATCACAAGACATTCATGATTTCATCACTCAGGGGTTGGTTTGGACAGATCTTCAAAATGTGAGTTTACCATAAATGGCAAGATGTTTGGACAAATCTTTAAAGTGTGATATCGTCACAATTGGACGGATCTGCAACACAATGTTATTGTTTCAACTATTTCTAGTTTTCTATCAATTCTACAAGAATACTCAACTCTCCTTAAGTCGCAAATTACTATATCACACATGCATGCATGCACGCACGCACAAGATCCTACCTTCATCTCATCACCTGATTAGCAACAACAAAAAATACATTAATTCTTTTTTAATCTCCAGTCCAACTCACATAATGCCATTCTTATGTTTATTTCCAGGATTGTCTATAAAGAATGCCATCATATTTATTACATTTTCCAAACCCAGCCACTTTCGCTATCCATTTTCTCTCACCATACAACCAGCTTTAGATAAAATAACCTTTTTCTAATGTTTAAGTTTAAAATAAACATAAGGGTTTGTTTTTACGTCTAGATTGGCCATAATTTCTAGATCTACCACAACACTTTAACTACTAAAATTTTAAAAAGAAAATCTGAAAGAAATGGAGGAGGAAAAGCAAAAGAAAGATAACAAAACAGACAAGAGTAAGAGGAGGAGGAAGGTCAAGCAAAAGGAGAAGAATAAGATGAAGACAATGTAGGGAAAATAGTAGCAGCATTAGTAGTAATAGAAGAAATATTTGCAAAAATTGTAATCTCAAAAGATAGAAATAATAATAATAATATATATATAAATTTGAAAATTGAGATTCAATGGGTATAAATTTATTAATTATTTAACATTGCCTTCACACCCAATTTAAATTACAAAACATAATATTTTTGCAAATTAAGTAGTCTGTGTGGAAGATCTTCAGGGCAAATTGGACATTATAGAGTCTGTTGGAGTATTTCAATTGATCAGAATGTAAACTAATGTTCATTTTGCCCTGAAGATCTTCAACCCAGACTACTCAAAATGCAAACTTATATTATTGTGTTTTGTAATTTAAATTGGGTGTGAAGTGAAACAATTGTAGGGCAATGTTAATTAATTAACAGGTTAATCCATTGAATCTCTCCGTTTTCAAACTCTTTAATAATATTTGATGTTTTATAATATATTTATTGAAGAAATATCTCTTCAAAACATATGTTAAACCAGGGTATCTTGGATAAAACTATCCTTATAAGAGGTATAAATTTATGTTTAGAATAAAATAAAAATTTTGGTCAGCTGCATAACATAATAGAATAAACATGTACCTAATATACATACATGTATATTATATGTATATACACACACGAGTGTGTGTATATATATGTTCATATTGAAATATGTAGTGTGCGCACATATACGCACTCACAATACTACAAATTTCTGGTGCAGTCTATCATCAATGAATCACTTAACTGCAAATGGGGAGGCACAGCTCATCTGCAGGCAGCTGAAGATGGGGAAGGGGAGAGGTGTATAATTAACAAAGGTTTCATTGTATTGCAGTGTTTAGGATACGAAATCCCTCTCACAACATTGACAGCAGAAAGAGAAGGAAAGCTACACTTCTTTCTTGAAAGTGAGGGATAGTGCGGGGCAAGGATTGTTTTGCCCTTGTATTTTATTAGGAAAGGGGTGGGATGGGGTCAGTCAGTAGGCCCTATTTATCACATACATGATAATTGAATATTTGAGTTATGAGAGCTAAGTTTCACTTAAGTATGAGTGAGAACTTAAGTGAATGGAAGAGGATTCTACCTCTAGGTCGCATTACGGGATGGAGCAAGGATTAATCCAGGATTAAGAAAAAGCCACAAAAAGAAATTTAATCTCCTTAAAGTGGAACAATTTTCATCCCTTACTATTTTCCAGAAACTTCTTTGATGGAAAGTGCTGTGCCTTCTTTATCCAACTGAACATACAAAGAAAAAAAGAAATTAAACTTTGAAAAGCAAGGATTGGGTTGAGGGTTCTATATAACATCGGGACCAATTTCTTTCACTTTACACACAGACCTCTCAACACTCACTTTTCGAAAGGAGCTGATATACTTAACTACTTGGTCATTCTTTTTTTTGAACGACCACAATGGTCAAAAAGTGACCAGTTTCTAAGACTAAATTTTATCTAATAACCCAATTATTTGAATTGAGAATAACTCGCTTTAGATAAGATTAACTATCAAAGAGGCCAAAAAAGTCAATACTGGCATTAGTAATTTTTGAGAAATATATATTATATAGAAATATATATGTCTTTGATTGGAAACTCACCTCTCAGAGATCCAATACCTCATAAAAAAAATAATAATTAAAAAATTTGTAATTAATGTGGTCATCATAATTAAGAAATATAGACAGATATTATTTTATGGCAAATTATAACCATTGTAAAACAAAGCATTTACCAACAAAAATATAAAATTATAATAACAATAACAGACAGGGAGGTATTAAGTTTGGCACAGGGTCACAAACTTGAAAAAGACTAATTTTTATCAAACCTGGAGTGATGAAGAGGGGAAAAATTCAACCACAGCAGGATTTGAATTGTGAATGAAAAGAGACAGAACTAAGTACTGCAAAGCACTTAGTCCAGCACTCTACCACTTAAATTACAATAATAATAATAGTAATAATCTGACAAATGCACATGACCATAAATTTGGAGCAAGGGGAACAGTCTTAATATTGACCCCAGTACTTGACTGGTACTTAATTTATCAACCCCGAAAGGATGAAAGGCAAAGTTGACCTTGGTGGAATTTGAATTCAGAGAATAAAGAGCTGGAACAAATACCACAAGGTATTTCGCCGATGCTCTAACATGTCTGCCAAGCCACCATGCTCCTGAATAACAACAATTTCAAACACATGGCTACAAATTTGTAAGGGGGGGGGGTTGATTGATTAAATCATATCCCTCCCTCCAGTTCTTGACTGATACTTTATCAACCCTGGAAGGATGAAAGGCAA
>NC_068992.1:38073088-38075385 GCF_001194135.2 Octopus bimaculoides | reverse complement strand
AAGGCATTTTGTCCAATGCTCTAATGATTCTGCTAATCCACTGCCCCCTAATGATATAATAATGTTCATAACAACAATAAGAAGAAGAATTATAACAATGGTAATTATGATCTCTTTATAACATGACTTTTTCTGAAAACTTCTTTAATTCTTAATCTTTCCTATAGGAGTTTGGTTCTCAAAGACAGAAACGATGTTCAGAGCAGCATTGTAAGACATGTTGTTCCGAGCTTCCCAAGTGTTGCTACCCATGTGTGGTGTGACTACACAGTTTGGTAGCTTGTTGAGACGATGATCTTTCGGCAGTGGTTCAGGTTCAGTGACATCAAGTCCGGCAGCACCAATTTCATGACTTTTTAGGGCATCGTATAAATCATCGTGATTGATGACACCGCCACGACTGGTATTGATAAGAATTGCCGTATTCTTCATCTTCTTGAAGTTCTCTTTGTTGAAGAGATGATGCGTTGCTGGAGTCAGGTTACAGCAAATACAGATGACATCCGAATCTTTCAGTATGGTTTCCAGATCAACAAATTCTGCTCCAAGTTCTTGAGCAAATGATGATTCTTTGATATCATGGTAGATTAAACGAGAAATACAAAAGGCTTTCATGCGCCGAGCCACACCATATCCAATTCTTCCCATACCAAGAACTCCTATGGTGCGGTTTGCAAAACTAGATCCTAAAATCCACATTGGTTTCCAGAGGCCCCAGTTGCCATTTCGAACAGCAGCAATACCTAAAAATGCGAAGAAATATTTTTTACTTTTTTTTTTTTTTACATTAGCAAAAGGTTAGAAATTTTAAGAGTCATAATCAATGATTAAAATTTAGTTCATCATTAATACTTATTTTATCAGCCTCAGAATGGGTGGTGGGGGTGAAAACAATTGAAGATGGAATACAGGAAGGATGGATGCTACTAAATACTGTAAAGCTTTAGGCTGACATTTTAATAATGGTTACTAATTTAGGCATAAAGCAAGCAATTCTGAAGAAACAGCAATTCAATACCATCAACCAGAGTACTTGATGGTACTTTACTTTTATCTCTCTCTGTAGATAAAGTTGACCCCAGTGGAATTTGAACTTAGAATCATTGGAGTGACTTACCCATTACATTCTAACAGCATGCTGCTACCTTTTAATCCTTTAGCATATAAACTGGCCATATTTACCCCAAATATTCTACTTTTTTTTTATATTCAAACAGGCCAGATCTGGTTTCTCACACCTACCCCACAATGTCATTCTAAAAATAATCACATTCATCAAAATCTCATAACAATGAGAATGCATTACAAATCTAAAACAATGTGAATAAATAATGAATACATTTGATAGAATGACATGACTAGTAACAAGTTAACAGGTACAGTGTAATAAATCCTTGCAGCCAATTATACTGTCCCAGCACAATTGATAATTACGTTATTTACCCCACAAGGGTGAAATGCAATATGAACCTCAGCAAGATTTGAACTCAAGGAGTAAACAGTTTGCTATCGAACAGCTTTAATATATTTCACGTGACAAAACATGGAAGGCTCAAAGGAAATCTTTGTAAGCAACCATTTTAGCTTCTGTATCGAAGTTTTTGTTTATATGACAGTCTAGATCGTTTCCACATTCCTGTATGGGTGCAAGACATGAACCACATGTTAACCCTTTACAATTCAGATTATTAATCCTGTATTATCTTGTAGCTTTGATATTTCAAAGATATGATTGTTAATTTTCAGAATGACTTTGCAGGGTAAGTGTAAGAGGCCTAATCTGGTCAGTTTTAGCATAAAACAGGTAGAATGTTTAAGCCAGATATGGCTGGTTTAAATGTTAAAAGGGTTACGAACCTGGAGGCCATTATCAGTCAGTGTCTTCAGAGAATCCTTTTAGTCAGGTGTTGAGATGAGAGATTACATACACAGAAATCCTTCCTCAAACCCAGACAGTTCTTCTGATGAATCTTCCCCCATTTGAACCTCAACAACTAGCTACAACCTGGTCAATGAAGAAGAGGAAGGACCAAAGAAATGATTCAAGGAACCACAGAAGAGGAACAACATTTATTTTGATGGCCTCACTGTTGTAACAGAATTGAAGATATGAAGAAATGCACAGAGGACTATCAGAAGAAATGAGAACCAAGATTTATATACAGAATAATATCTAATCCTCTTCAGCCAGACATTTATTTATCCCATCTACAGATATAGAGGGATATATATAAATATATATATATATAAGTGCATTCCTCTGTCATCCTGTCATCCTCGGCTGTCTCCCGGAACCC
>NC_068992.1:38070810-38072988 GCF_001194135.2 Octopus bimaculoides | reverse complement strand
TATATATATATATATATATATCTGAGAGATTTAGAAATTTATTATTTCTAAATTTTGTAACCAGTGAATGTATTTCACTGAAATAGTATATCCTTACGAGAGTGAAACAGACTTCTTCAACTAGCCAGTCGTGCTACTTCAGGCTGATGATGAGCAAATACTCAGAAACATGTCCCTGAATGCAGGCTAGGCTGGGTGGAGGAGTTTGTCTCCCCCTCGGAAGGATAAGGGCACAGGAAATGTGTCAAGGCCTAATAGGAAGCGGTCCAGCTTCCGAAGGCTAAACAGCAGTAGTATATTCCCTTATTGGGACTGTCACGTTAAGTTGGCAGTATACAACTACTTTATCGCATCACTACTGCTTAAGTCTCTCTGCGAGATTTAGAAATGTATTATTTATATATATATAAGGAGAGTAGGTGTGTATTCTTAACTGGGTTTAAGGAATGGTTGTTATTTAAGAATATATATATGAAGTGATCCAAACCTTAATCTATATAGGGATGTTCTCTGTAGAAGGTGGAATAACATAAGCATGCAGTTGAGAAAATGGTTAAGAACTGAGGTACTTACCTTCTTCAATGCGTCTACTAACTGCCAACGCTAAAGTAACCGCAAACTCTGAAACACAATCGGTGGATATCTTCGACAAGTTACACGCAATGATGTTGCGCGCTTTGCATTCCTTCAAATCAATATGTTCATAGCCAACCGACAAAGTGGACACTACCTTCAGATTAGGACCTGGAAAACAGATTGAACAAACATTCCTGAACAACAGATTGAACAAACATTCCTGAACAACAGATTGAACAAACATTCCTGAACAACTTCCTATGTTTAAAAGTTACTTCCAAATATGCAGCAATTTGTTTTGTTTTTTTTCTGTCTAAGCAGAAGGAAGCCTTGACAGGGCTGCCAAGACTGGTGGGTGGCGTATCCTGAAACCAGGAAACTGGTCTGAATGCATTGCAACAGAATTGGTGCTATTGGAGAAAAACACTGCAGAACTGAAAGCATTTGAAACACTGAATTACCAAAGATTTCTGACAATCAGCTGAACTGACCATCAAACAAGTTGGGACATGAGGAAATAGGAAGGGAAAAAGAATTCTTGGCAATGCTCCAGCATGGTTCCAATGACTGGGGTTGCCTTCAAAGTTGTAATCACACAAATTGACCCCAGGACTTAAGTCTGACACTTATTCTCCAGATCTTTTTTGCCAAACTGGTTACAGCGGCATAAACAAATCAACACTGTATACCCCACCACTGCTTGACAACCACAAGATTCAGTTGAGTTGGGTACTTAAATTGAGGCAACTTACTAGTTCGGTATAATCTGCACACCCCAACAAGATTATTTGAATATCAAGACTCTGTATAGGGGTATTTGTACCCAATATCCCTGTCGTGTTGTAGACAACGCAACTCAGCTAAGTGAAGATATCTGCTCTTGGTAATTCAGACGTGTATGTTTTTTAAAAGTACTTTCTATAGTATTTCTGAAGTGCAGATTCCAAGGTAACAAAGATGTACAGGTGTCAATTTATTATGGCCATTTCAAACATCCCCATTTAATTGACTAATGAAAACATTACATCAATTTGAAAGAAACTGTTCTCATATGACCGCATAGGCTTCAAACAAAGGATAAACTAGTTTTAACAAATTTACATCAATAATGGAAACCAAAATATTGACATTGTTTCCTTTTATGACAGAATGAGAATATTTTGGCTTCCATTATTGATGTAAAATTGTTAAAAAAATGGTTTATGCATTATGTTTGAAGTCTATGTGGTCACCTGACAAGAACAGTTTTTTGGAGTGGCTCCATTTCATTAATTAATGAAAACCTCACATCAATTTGAAAGAAACCGTTCTTGTCAGATGACTGCAAACATAAAGAATAAACTATAATTTAACAAATTTACATCAACAATAGAAACCACAATATTTTCATTCTGCCACAGTTATAATGAAAGGAAACAATGTAAATATTTTGGTTTCCATTATTGATGTAAATTTGTTTAAAAAAATGGTTTATCCTTTATGTTTGAAGTCTTTGCAGTCATCTGACAAGAACAGTTTCTTTCAAATTGATGTAAGGTTTTCATTAGTCAATTAAATGGTGCCACTTAAAACAGCCATAATGAATTGACACCTGTACATCTT
>NC_068992.1:38047330-38070589 GCF_001194135.2 Octopus bimaculoides | reverse complement strand
GTTTAAGATGATTCCCATGCTTTCCCTGATGAGAAGGTTACAATTTTAATATCAAAGATCCCTATGGATCACACAGGTTGTAATCCTTTGAAACATATGTAGGAATAAAGTATGCAATTATAACATGCGTTTTCTCCAATCCTTAAATATACTCAAATACCCAAAATTTCAAAGAGTTCCGGCCTTAAAAACAGGAGCTAACCACAGTTATTTTGTGTTCTTTGCTACATTGGTTTCTATTAACCCATTTATTCTATCAGAAGAATTTTTATTCATTAAGATAGAAGAAATACACACATATATATATATATATATATATATATATATATACATATACATACATACACACCCATACTCAATGGGCTTCTATGCAGTTTCCATCTACCAAATTCACTCACAAGGATTGATCCACCCAGGGTTATAGAAGACACTTGCTTAAAGTGTCATACTTAAAATTCTTCAAGGCAGTGTCACAGTATGGCCACAATCTAATGACTGAAACAAGATATACACACATGGGCTTCTTTCAGTTTCTGTTTACCAAATCCATTCACAAGGTTTCGATTGGTCCAGGGCTAGTAAAAGACACTTGCCTGAAGTGCTGACCAGTAGGATTGAACCCAAGATCACATGAAAAGTAACAATGATAATTACTTAATTATTTGCCTCAAGACTAACAAACTAACACTATATTACAATCCATAATGTTAACAGTACAAATACGTCTGAACCTTCTGTGCCTTTAATTATGCCAACATGCATCTATGCACTTATGTAAGTGTGTATATGTAGATGTATGTATACGTTTTTTTTTAGTTTTTTTGTTTGTTTTTTCCAGAAAGAAAACCTTTTGTCATCCTACACACTGTATGCATTTGCTATTCTGACTTCTTGGAATAGTTTTTAAAGCATGTTAGATACAAAGTTGCAAGCACCGTCTCTCTCTCTGGAGAGAGAGGGGAGAGGAAGAGAGAGGGGGAGCGGGAGGAAGAGAGAGCGGGGAGGAAGAGAGAGAGAGCGGGGAGGAAGAGAGAGAGCGCGGGGAGGAAGAGAGAGAGAGCGGGGAGGAAGAGAGAGAGAGCGGGGAGGAAGAGAGAGAGAGCGGGGAGGAAGAGAGAGAGAGCGGGGAGGAAGAGAGTTTTGATTGCATCGTCATTTCTTTCCCATTTCGAACAAAACTGTCCGATGAACGGGAACGTGAAACTCCGAGTAACAGTCTTGTGACGATCTTACGGTACGAGTTCTAAATACCAGCTTTTTCCGTAAAAAGTGTTGGAGAGAAACAGGGAAACGACGTCATAAAAGCGAAAGAGATACAGAGAGCGCGATTTCTTTTGAAGGGTTTACGGTTAGGGTTAGGGAATTCCGTCCCTAACCGTAAACACTAACACTAACCCCCTAACCCTGACACTAAAACCCTAACCTTAACAACGTATTGAAGATCGTGCGGGTGTGACGGAAAAGGCCGATCTTTGGTAAAGATTGCCGAAGACACTTTTTACGGAAAAGGCCGATATTTAGGACTCGTATCGTAAGATCGCCACACACGCAGTGTAGCTAAAACGGGACAACTGAAGAAGAGAATGTTCTTCATGTTTTATGTCTCGTTTCTTTCTTTCTTTGTTCAAAAAAAGTTCGTTTTCTATGTTTTTGTTTTTATGTTCTTGTTTCTCATTTTGCCTACGTTTTTTTATGCATGTATATATGCATGTATATATGCATATGCATGTATATATGCATATATATGTAGATAGGTACATATATGAATGTATATATGCATATTTATATTGTGTTTGTGTGTGTGCGTGTGTGCGCGCGCGCCAACATCGCTTGACAACCGATGCTGGTGTGTTTACGTCCCCGTAACTTAGGGGTTCGGCAAAATAAACCGATAGAATAAGTACTAGGCTAACAAAGGACAAGTTCTTGGGTCGATTTGTTCGACTAAAGGCGGTGCTCCAGCATGGCCGCACTCAAATGCCTGACACAAGTAAAAAGAATAAAGAATATATATTTATCTCCCTTTCTGGGTTTTTACCTGCCTGCTAGAGATGGCAGCCACACGTCCCTACTCACAATATATAAACAATTAAGCGTTAAGTGGTGTGCGCATGCATGTATATATGTGAGTGGATTAGACAAACAGAGAAGCTTCAAAAGTGTGTGTATTTGTGGATGGGTGCGTTTGTAACCCACCATCACATAACCGGTGTTGATTTATTTACATTGGAGTGTGCCGCCAGCCCCTGCAGTCATCACTTCCGTTTGCCTCATCTGCAATCCTCTCCACCAACACCACATAGCTCATCACAGCCCATAACACCACATACATCTAACTTGGCGGTTTGGCAAAGGACCGATACTTAAAAAAAAAAAAACAAGGTTTCAAAAATATATACAAGTCCTGGGGTTAATTTGTCCGACAAACCTCAAGGCAGTGCTCCAGTCTGGCTGCAGCCGCAATGTCCGAAAGAGGTACGTGTGTGTATGATAGTGACTTAACTGATACCATGTAGCAATGACATTTTCATTGAGTTTCATAGCATTTGGCAATGTAATATTTTTATGCGTCTGGTATTACCAGGAGACCAGACTTGGTTATCCACGCCAAGGCCACAGGCACACACACTTTAGAAGAAACCTTGACCAATTCTACTGTCATTCATCACATCTGTTAGTAGTACTAGTACCGACACTATCTGCAATGACATCGATATGAGAGAGAGAGAGAGAGAGAGAGAGAGAGAAAGGGAGAGAGAAAGAAAGAAAGAGAGAGAAAGAAAGAAAGAAAAAAGAAGAAAGAAAGAGAAAAGAAGAGAGAGAATGAGTGATTGAGCTGGAAAGTGTAGCGTAATCGAGAAAATGAGGGAACGAGTATTGTGATCGAGAGAAAGAATAGGATTGAATATGACCGAAACAAAAGAAAGACGATAGCATATAAAGGTGAGGAGTTAGGTAGTCGGTTACCATAGCTACCACCATATTAACTGCTTTCAATAAAACTGCATCCTTGAAACGACCTTCACCTTGTTTCTTTTGCAGCTTGCTTGTCAAACCATCAAACACTACTTTGAGAAACGAAATCCACACCAAAAGGAAGCTACTTCAGCGAGATTATTTAAAGCATCAGAAACAGAAGTGTCTACATTAATTATTCCATTGTCGTTTGTCCCCATATTGTCCTAAATATTTTATGTTTCGGGGCTCTCGATCTTACTTACGAGAACAGACAGCATTCTGTCGTCAAAGGTCTCGTAAGGTCTATTATTATTACTAATATTATTTATACATACATCATTAGAAATGATTTTACGTTGGTAAACTGGGGGGATGGGATTCTCTTATTCAATTCTAAAAAGAATTTTCAAAGTTAAAGAAAAGAAAAACATCGAATGCAATACTTTTTGATAATTCGTTTATTTTAGCGGTGGATAAAGCTACAAATAATAATAGCGTGTAAATATTGAGTGAAAAAAAGCCTTGGGTGTAGAAGGTCGAGTACTATTGCATGGAATTTTATTTCTAAAGGGTATCAGTAGAGACGATAGGGTAGAGGTGATCATAATCTGTGATAAACTAGATTAGTAATATCGATACGACATCAATAAACAGGAATGGAGATGGAATTCCAACCGGGAAGAATTATGACAGAAAACATTGATCAAATTGTTTTAGTGCGAACTCTGGTAGCTGAGAGAGGCAGCGTGGATAACGAGAAAGGGGTGTTGAGTGTGCTAAAAGAGATATTAAAATACTGCTCACATCTAACACAGGACCGATGCTACTACTAACCGAAGATATGTATGTGTGCAGTCCCAGATGTGTGTGCAGTATGGTTCTGTTCTATCTGAGTGTTGTATATCGATAATTGATCGCAGAGCTGAAGAAGGAATGTAGTCTTTGGAATGCAATTTTGGCGTCACTAGACATTTGGTGGGGTCGGACCACTCACTGCAAGATTCCTGTCTTCACTGGTAGCTCGCCAAGCTCGTGAGGGCGCTTGGTTGTTCCAGCGCATCGGCCTCGCCATCACCCGCGGCAACGCTGCAAGCGTGCCTCAATAGTCATTAGAGAAATTTCCCAGCGCACCAAAATTTTCGACCTTAGGTGGTGAATTGTGGGGGGTTTTTTTCGTTTGTTTTTCTCCCTTCTCACTCTTATGTATATATTTAAGTTTAATATAATAAGCACAAACATTAAAAAAAAAAAAAAAGATAAATTAAGGCAAACTAGAGAGAATATTATAATGAAAAATCATTTGATATCATAAGGCTTAGTACTTATGATTTAATAAAATAAATGCCTCTAATTCATTATAACTAAAGTGAACAGAGATACCAGACTATTCTTTTGATAAGTGTAGTAAATGTTTCAATTCACGTTCGCTCAAAATCTCGCTTGTTTAAAATTTGTAAATTAGTTTTCCATAGGTTCTCTCATGATACCAACACAGAAATAGTAAGATAAAACAGTATTTCATATTCTATGACTAGCACACTTATGTCTCAGAAAGAAAAAAAGGATTATCACAAACATTTTAAAAATAATTATCTTTTCACAAAATTTCAATGATTATTTTCTGTAGTAATTCGGATTGGTTTAATCTGAATACTTTCCGTTAAAAAGGAGAAATATGTTGAAGTTGTTTTAATCATACGAAAGTTTAATCAGTCGATCGTTTAGACCCAAAATATATTTACTACAGTGAAAATATATTTATAAAAACTTAAACTAAACTTTTTAATATGGAAAATCCTTGGTAATTTAAGTTTTGCGATAGGAATTATGATGCTGAAAAGACCGCCACCCTACCACTTGCAGTAGCTTTGGTGTTTGTAGCTGATTTCAAACACATTTTTGTGTAGATGAAACTGAAAACTTCAAAGTTTAGGAGAGAAAAAAGACGAACAAAAATTCTGTATTTTTATTACAAAACAAAAAATTCAGTGTAATCGATTTAAAACAATTTTCTGCATTTACATTATTTACATTTGTCGGATATTTGTCATCTTGTTTGTTGTTAACACACGTTTCGGCTGATATACCCACGGGCATATGGCGTAGTGGTTAAGAGCGCGGGCTACTAACCCCAAGGTTCCGAGTTCGATTCACGGCAGCGACCTGATTAATAATAGTAATAATAATAATATAATAATAGTAACATCGTTAGGAATGAGAACCCAGGTTCGAAATTTCCCCAAGACACCTGACGAAGGCTGGAGGGTATATCAGCCGAAACGTTGTGTTAACAACAAACAAGATGAGGACAAATATCCGACAAATGTAAATAATGTAAATAATTCCTCATCTCTTAAATATAGAATTGAATTTTCTGCATGTCAAAAAATTTATCTCCTAGAGATTTGAGTTGTGTTAGATATAGAATAATAATTATACACTTGGCCCTCGGTGGTATAAAAGTACTTTCTTTTACAGAAATGAAAGTGAGTGATAAGTAAAGGAAACAATAGTAAAAAGGTTCTTGAATTTCCTCAGGGACGATCTGGGAAATGAAAAACTTTCCCAGGGTTCTTTCCTTCGCGAAGCTAAATCTTTAACACAATTTCTTCTATTATAAAACTATTCACTTCCAAGAGAGTTTATAGAAATATTAACCAGACACAAAATTTCACTGGTACAATATTTTATTTTATTGCTCACAAAATTGACCTCCGTCAGATTTGAACTCGGAACTATAAATACCACGCATTTTATCACACGTCCAAGATATTTTGCCAATCCACCGCTTTATGACTTACTGAAACCATTGAGTGTGTAATTACTACCGTTTCACCTTTCATATAAAACATGAAAACTTTTGTGCCTTTAACGGAAACCAAAATCACTCGGCGAACGTAACATGCAACTCGGGTTCCATTCCAGTTTGAAATTATCTCATTTGTGGAGCTAATTTTCACGAGTTATACTATAAATGCTGCAATATTTTATTCCTCTTTCCTTTGGAAATATGGGATCTTATTTAAGAAATTATTAGGTGAGCTGACAGAATCGTTAAGCATGCAGGGCTAAGTGCTTAACGGTATTTCACTTGTCGCTATGTTCTGAGTTCAAGTTCCGCCGAGGTCGACTTTGTCTTTCATCCTTTCGGGGTCGATGTAATTCACTATCCCCTTCCTCTAAATTTCAGGACTCGTGCCTGTAGTAGAAACGATTATTATTATTAATGGTAGTGATGTAATGGGAGCTGCTTAATGCAATGACAAGTATTCAACAAATCGAATACGTAACCGGTTTTAACTTATAGTCAGAACCACTTATCTATCATCTCTATAATTTATGCATAGCTCCTCCCACCATCAGCAATCCTTTCTCAACCAGAGATTCGCTGAAACAGTCTATTAAAGTGCAGTTTGATGAGTGAAAGTAGCATCAAGGTGAAGGTCATTCGAAGGTTATCACTTAAAAAAAAATTGTTTATGTTGTTAGTAAAATATAATAATAACCTCCTGCCTGCCGATCATATCAAGACTAACATTTATTTAAAACACAAATCAATTAAATATATAAAAAAATGGGAATCTGATATTCATGCCAACCCGCCACAGGTTTACAGACTGTTCGCTGGGAGCTTAACCCTCCAATGTTCTCAAAGGTTTTTGATCACCTCAAAAAAGAAAAAAAAATCGTCACACCCACCACCACCACCACCACCCGGCCTGCTCCATTCAAACAATCGTCACCCAATCAATAGTGAATATAATTTATATAGCTAAAAATTTACTCCTTTGTGCTATACATCTTTATTGCGTAGTCTGATAATAGTCATGTCTACTTTAGGCACAAAGCCTGCACTTTTACACTGAGGATGCTTACTCGATTACATCGACCCCAGTGCTTAACTGGTATTTATTTCATCGATCCCGAAAGGATAAAAAAGGTCAGGTCGACCTCGGTAGACTTTGAACTCCAAATGTAAGGAGAGTATGGCAGGCTAACGATTCTGCTAGCTTTCTAATAATAATCAGACAACGAGTTCCAAAATTAACGGAAACTACGTAATTATAAAGAACGTATTGCAAATTTTTTATGTGTTCGTGATGGTATTAAAGTATAGAGATTCCTTTGAATGGTAGTGGTGGTGACGACGGTAGTGCTAGTTAAATAGTGATAAATGTTCCGTCCTTATTCTGGTCCCCACCTGAACAATTATCACCCAGATGTTACCACCTGAAGATAAAGATATCCCACCTGATGGATTGTCACCCTGCCAAAATCTGGTGTGAAAATTTTTCAAATAAACCAGTTTCAAACAGCAACATTCCTATAGAATAGAGTTGGAAATTCTTAAGCGCCAAAAATCTCCTCTCTCTTTCTCATATAAATCATACGCACACGAGTGGGTGCTGAAAAGTTCTTGGCTTTGAGTAAAAGAAAATACAGGAGGATCAGTTGATTATTCCCCTCTCAGATTCACACACTTATTGCAGCGGTCCTTCAGTTTTTCTAGGACCTGTAAAAGGACTCGGAAGGTTGGGCCAGGCCTTTCGCGACACCCTTAAAGCTAGGAACTTTTCAACATCCACTTTTATATGTGCGTGTGTTTTATATTAGTGTTTCAGGCGTCTTAGGCAACGATTCTGCAAATAGCTAAAAAAAAATTTAAGTAACTTCCCCCTTCCCCTTTGTAATATTTCAATTTTGACTTTTGAAAATTTAAAATTTTATACAGATTTTGTTTTAAACGTTTCAGATTGTGATTCTTCAAAAATAAGCCTAATACTAACCTGAAAAATAAAAATAGAGTGGGGAAATGTCCAAATCAAAAAATTACAAGGAAGGAGGAGACAAAAATTCCCGATCTTTTTTAGTCTTCTACCGCCCTACAAGCGTGATCTACGATTCGTGAAACACATATCCGAAAAAAACAAAAAAATTACGGCTTTTGGTGCACAAGATTAATTTCCGATTCTACAGGAATGGCCAAATGGTATAAAAGGAAATTTACCAATACCATCAACCACAATAATGACTAATCATTGTAGAAATTGAGCTAATGAGAGAGTCTCGATATGGTTGTTCGACCTAATCAAATCGCACAAAAAGACAGGATTCAGCAGTGTGACTGAAGCTAGCGCTGCCCAGAGTGGTCCGGCTCTCGACGGTTGCCGCCTCACTTAAGAAAAACGCAAAAGCGCCGATCCAAAAATGTCACCCGAGGCAGAATTCCTCAGTCCTTCGTCACCCTCTAGCTATGTTTAATGACTGACATTTCTGGTCATTAGTTTGCTTGATTAAAGCTGACCTGAGGCTAAACAATTTTTTTTTTCTCCACACACAATTGCATAAGCTTGGAGTAAACTACACACGTCCTCCAAAGATTCTATACTTCTAGAAATTCATCAACACTATTCTTGCATTTCTATCTAGACCTATTCGCTCTTTATACCTTTTTTACTGTTCACTTTTCTGCTTTTCGTTTGTGTGTTTCATCCTATGTACTGCGCATGTACTTTTGGTTCTCATTGCTGCTTTCTACCCACTTTTTACTCTTTCCAATGAGTTGTACTTCTGAACACAGCATACAATAAGCTTATTATATTGAAAGGACATATTTGAATTGGCACTAAAATTTGTATTGAGATGTCAATCTCAGTCATCAGTTTTATAACACCTTGAGAATCTAAGTTATCATAGATCGATAAGACAAAAAAGTTCAGAATTTCTTTGGAGACGTTTCAATATTCGCACAGCTGTTGAGAGCAAGTTAAAAAAAGAACATCTAGCTGACTGTCTGCTCCAAACTATTCTCGTATAACAATAATAGGTTTCTCTTTCTACACTGTAAACTATGTTAGCCAAGTTTCCAGTTCGATTTTTTTTTTATTCATCCAATTGCTTATTATATCTTTCTTTCTGTTTGTCGGCTTCAACTTCTCTGCTCAGCTAAATTAGATAGAAGAGATACAGGCTGTGACACCACCACTTCCACCAACGACCGCTATATTGGCCAACGCAAGAGTCCCATCACAATTGCCCAGTGAGAATGAAATCGCCTAGTCTTGTCTAACAAAAAACAATTCATGTCAGAAAATGGGGTGCTAGGTTCCTAGGTCTATTTGCATGAAAACGGAAGTTAATTCTCCCTCGAATCCAAACCTATCTTATGGGAAAATGTGGAGCACAGGATAATCATCGTTTTATTTTCACTCTCTTAATAACTAGCGCGGGTCCACTCCAAGTACTGCACAGTGTACTTTTTTTTTTTCTTTTCATCAGAATGTCGCGGTAGACATGTCAAGAGCGACACGGAGCTGAACAACTTATCTACATATAAACAGTTGGCTTGTAAATAATGTGCGGTGGGTTTCGATTTCTTATCAGTTGAGACATTCAGCTTCACTCATCAAACTTCAATAGGGTTACAAATATAGTTGTATGTGCCTCTCTGTCTATGGGTGCACATGCGCTGTTTCGGGCGGCCATCGTAGCTAACAGCCATATTTTTCATGCGCAATCAAATTCCCCGCCGACTGAAGAATGTTCGCAAACGCATTCGTAACAAGAAATCCCAGTGTATTGGAATGAAATTCTGCTGTAATTTACACAAACAATACATAAAAGTGAATTTATCTGCATAAACTACAATACGAATGTCTACAAAACTGACAGAGTATTATTCGTCATTTTACGGAGGAAAGTCTGTATAAAACATTCTGAAATAGAAAGCAACATTGTTTTTAAATACAACTTAGTATATTTTCGAATACTTATTAAAAAAAAAATTCTTACAATTATTTCCCTTCCTCCGCTCTCTAGAGAAAGAGAGAGACGCATACAGTTAAGGTCCATAATGAGAAATGTATTTACATTTCTATGGCTACTTTCTTTTATTAAAATAGTATCTTTTGTTTCAATCAGTAGACTGCAGCCATGCTGGGGTACAGTCTTGAATTTTTAATCGAATGTATCGACACCAGTACTTATTCTATCGATTTATTTTGCCGAACCACTAAATTACGGGGACGCAAATACACCAACACACACAAATTACACACACAGTTTCTGTCTACCAAATCAACTCAATGCTTTGGTCAGCTGTAGAAGATTCTTGTTCAATGGCTAATGTTTGTACAGGTCAATCTGTTAGCATTTACAAGTTATCTCGACATGGTAGCAGCCACATCTCCCTCAGACCACACCTTACTGTTTCACGCATACATGTATGTTTGAGGCAACAAGAGGATTGCTATATGGTAGTGAGGAATGTGTAAAAACTAACACTTCCTTTTTCTGAGCTGAGATTTGAAACCGAATCTAATGATTCCCACTCGTCCGGTCCATCACTGGCCAAACAGGCGTGAAAGAAATTTCTTTGTCCTGTCAAAAACTGATAGACAGTTTCCTTTGACCTCAGCCATGTCATTTACAGTTCAAGTGGACAGGCGGCGACCTACATAGGTAGGAATTTCTCCTGTGGTATATCTGTTCATGACCATTATAAATACAGCAATCCATCAAGGGACAGCCAACAAGTAACTTCGCCAGTTAAGCAGGCAATACAAATCCAGATATTCAACATGAATGACAGTAGCAGATGCAGAACATAAACAGACATCACCGAATGACTCGCAGAACATAAAGACACCATTGAATGACTCGCAGAACAAACACACCACTGAATGACCAACGCACACACAGACACAAAACATGTCCGGTTCTACCCTATCACAACGACAGTACTTACCCTATTAATTTCTTGACCAGCTTGAAGCAAGTTGGTAATGTGATGTAGTGAAATATTTGGTGTATACAAGTAAATGCAAGTGTTTTATAAATTATTTAAACTGCAATCCAATACTTTCCCATTGTTTTACTTTGACATCATCCACATGCCTATCTCATCTGCTACCTCAACATCTTTTGCTACACCTTTCCCACTACAAGTGTTAGAAACCATACTTCAAATCCTCCACTACTTTATTCATGACCCAAGAGAAATAATAGCTTTATGATACTTTACTGCCTTGTATATGTATATGTTTGTACAGACCAATGTAGAAGCATCTGTAGGACATTTCAATCTGCAATAAATAGCAACCAAATCTCTTTACCCATAAAGCACTGGGATTTGCACTTACATAGTATGGACTGCTGAGCACATCTTATGAAAAATGAGACTACCATGCACACATAAAAAACAAAAAACAGTTAAAATATCTTCTTAGTATATAATGGTGGCAAGTTTTGCATCATCTAAAAAGTCATTAGTTGAACTATTAGTCCTCTTGCATTCTGGTGGGTATCAGAGCATTTGAGTGACATTAGACCCAACAAACACTCATAATTTAAATGCATCTATCTGGGCCATGATCATAGCCTGATGACCACGATCGTGGCCGGTCATGCTTTATGTCTTATGTATATGGGAGACATAACATGATAGCTAGATCCAGCTGAAATAGCAACCAAATCTCCATTGTAAATTTTGGAATGGCACAAAAGTTACCACTAAAAATAAGATGCCTCATCATCCAGGAGGTCAGTCGTTTCAGGAAAATCCAGAGAAAACTTCTGAAGTTTACCATTTGAATTTAAAAGGTTTCAATTTTCTATCAGCCTCAGATTCATCATGACCATCACTAGTATCTCAAAAATCAATTATTAAAAGTCGTTGGATTAAACCTGGTAGATAAACTGAACATATGAAAAACCTGTCTTTCCATTTGATCTCCACCTTGGTACCTTTAAGAATTAAAAACCCTGACAGTGTCTTGGTAATATGAAAGGGCCAAAATCCTGCAGTTTGGGATTGAACAAATAACCAAGAAATTATTAGTGATGTCAACTAATAAAAATAAACAGATTCTATTTTATTTGTCAATTAGTTTGTAACGCATGTCAATCATGACATTACGGTATGGAGTTATTTTGATACAACAGGGAAGTAGTGGCAGAGATACCTGCCACTACTATGTGTGAGTATATATATATTTTTTTACTTTCGTTTTGTTTTAGTCATTAGACTGGCCATGCTGAGGAGAGAGAGAGAGAGAGAGAGTGTGTGTGTGTGTTATATGTGTGTGTGTGTATATATATATATATATATATATATATATATATATATAAAGCAAGACATTTGACAATTTACTGTGCTTGAGAAGACATGTGAAGCCAAGTGAAATCATAGTCATGGCCAGTGTCTGTGACACATAAGAGATGCCCACTACACTTTTGGAGTGGTTGGCATTAGGAGGGGCATCCAGCTGTAGAAAGCAAGTCAAATCAGACTGGAACCTGGTATAGCTCTCTGGCTTACCAGTCCTAGTATATATAAAGTCTAGCAGTAGTCTGTCATTGAGAGGATCCTGTGCACATGAACCTTGTCCAGCACTCTCTGCACAACATGGGAAGGAGCCTCGTGCCCTTCCCTGCTGCCACGAAGATTACTGAAAATGCAGCTACCATGACTAGACTTCTTCAGGCAAGTGGGATTTGAACTCAAATCCAGTGATCCAGAAGATATACCTTAATAAAGCATTCCTGCTGACAAGCCAGTGATTCTGCCACACTCCAACCTGCAGAGCAATGGAAAAATGAAGTGTTTTGCTCAAGAATACAATGAGCTGCTTGGTCCGGGAATCAAACTAATGGGCTAGCAATCATGAGTACAACACCTCAACCACCAGGCCACTCACCTAAATATATATATATATATATATATATGCACCCAACAAGTACACTTTAAAGACTCACCTATATATATATATATATATGTGTGTGTTCATATGATATCTCCACAATGTATTGGTGAGATAAAACATGTAATCGTTACCAATATAGCAAGAGATTTCTCCTCAAAGGTCTAAAGTAGACTCCTTATGGATCGATCTCCTTGGTTATATATATCAAAAATTTAAATAAGAGTTTTGACACTAATATCCATTTATATTAAAGTTTATTAAAGTAATAAACTTTAATATAAATGGATATTAGCATCAAAACTCTGATATAAATTTTTGGTGTGTGTGTGTGTGTGTGTGTGTGTGTGCACGCACGCACGCACGCACATCAAGTACACTTTAAAGTGGTTAGCATTAAATAGGTCATCCAGCCATAGGAACTGTGCTGAAGTAGACAATTGGAGCATGAGGCAGTCCTCCAACTCATCAATTCTTGTCCATCTATCCACCTCATGCTAACAGGGAAGTTAAACAATAAGTTTATGATGATGATGGTGATATTGGTGTGTGTAGATAATGTTCTTTTAGGTATATGACAAGGTGGTTATGCTTGGTACGTCATTGATCAGAAGGTTGGAGAGTAAGGTTGGATCTAATGTTTAAATAACCGCAAGAAGCAAGATAGGAATTGAAAAGTTGTGTCCTAGTTTCAAAATAGATATACTGTCCTGCAATTAAAACATTGGTGTATCTGAGGAGAAGTGACATGAGCCCAGCTAGCTTTGAGGAACAGAAACCATTTATAGTAGTGGTAGGAAAGGGACCCTATATCAATGAAACAGGCACTGGAGAATGTCCACGAGGGACTACATTCCAATCATGCGAGCGGCCTTCCTTGGAACATGGTCTAGGACAAGGCTGCCAACCTGAGGCCCGCAGGCAACGTGCGGCCTGCAGACTTATCTTGCGGCCTGCAGACTTATCTTGCGGCCTGCAGACTTATCTTGCGGCCCGCTTGATAATTTCTTGAAATGGGTTTATTTAAAACATTTTAAAAATTTTATCAAAAAATTCAAGATTGTAATGAAAAGGAAATAAGATACTGTTTTTGCAAAGACAATATTTCATATTGTATCAACAATCATTCATTCATTATTGTAATAATTGCATGAGAAAGCAAAATGCTTTCAATTCTGTCAGTAATTCGAGTTGGTCAGGCCAGGTCTAAGATATCTCCATTACCAGCAAGAGCACTGTCCCTGGTGTGCCAGAGCGGATTGCATCTGAGTTTTATAGAGTGCCAATAATTATTTGGGAGTTGAAATATTTTCAGACCTAAAGAGAGAAGATAGCCAGGACTGCTTTTTAAAGACTATGTTAAGGATAAGATTTTGTCAGAGATCTTCAGTGCAAGTTAGGTCTAACATTTGACACAATCATAATCACTTTATTTAAATGCCATTCATATTTAAGTGGGGTGAGGTGGGATATTTGCTTGTGCTTTTTTGTTCTCACAAGAGACAAAATTGGCATCTCTCCCTTGGAGGATGTGTTCAAGATCTCTGTTCACAGGGTCAGTGCTGGTTCAGTAAGTGCTTGACTGTTTTACATGGGTCCAAAGTTGAAGCACATGTGCTACCTGGAATGGTTAACATAAACCAGGTAGAGCTCTGATCAGTCAGCTTGTTGGACCAGGGAGTGGGGCTTTTTGTAAAGTGTGGATGTCAGTTTATTAAATTCATTATTTTAATTGAAACAAAAAGGTTAACTAACTTTACTATTACTAAATTAGTGTTTGAAACATAAATTGACATGAATTTCTGATGAACATGGAATTTTAAATCACTTTAAAATAAAAAAATTTGTACCAGAGTTCTTTGACAGCTTGTTATGAAAATGGAAGGTTGTGGTGAAGTAGACTTTTGGACAAGCTAAGTTTCTGTCTGGCAAAGGCTAGGTTTGGAGATGAGAAAGAGATGAAAAGTATTCGGAGTGTGTGTGAGAGAGAGATTTGGGGCTGCACAGAGGATGAAAATAAGTTGATGGAGAGAGTTGAAGACAGAAAAAGAATCTGTTTCTTCATTGGCAGCATCCGTGTGTGATGTATACAAAAGCCATAGAATTGTGAACAGTGTAGTGAAGACGCTGACACAGGAGAATGAGAAATATGTCCTCAATGACAAAGGGGACAATATGTTAGAAAAGATGCTGGTGGTTTAAAGAGAGACTTGTAGGGAAAGTCAATGCATTTGGAAGGAATGAAGAAGAGAGACTTGGTTGAGAACAACTGGAAGTTATTGTTGGCAATATCCAGGCGAAAGAGAGGCGTAGGCAACAGGAAAAGTATTTTCTACAAATGTAGTGATATTCCATTTCAAGGCAAAGATTGAGTAAAGAGGGTGTACCTTGGAGAGCAGAAATGAACTAAATGAGTGAGAATTGTGTCAGAGTGGAATAGAATGCGAGGTTTATATATTGATGTGTAGAGCCTAGCGGGGGAGGGTCAGTCTGAAGGTTAGCAGGGAGTTCAGTTTGGGTTTAATTTACATTACACTAACAAATTATAATCTTACACATATATACATACACACACCTTCACAAACAGATGTGCATACACATATACATATAAAAATCCATAAATATACATATATATATTTAAATCTATACAAAAAAATATACTCGTGTATATTTCAATATCCAAATCTGTGTGTGTGTGTGTGTGTGTGTGTGAGAGCACACACACACACACACACACATCAAGGTGTTGTCATTTCATAAAAGAATGCTCACAGACCATAAGATGACTCTTAGTTCAAATAGTCTTTCTTTTATTACATCCCTGGAACAAAAGTCCACAAGTGGACAGGTGAACATGCTTACAAAATAGAAAAACACAGCACCCATGACTTTTGGAAACATTTTTTTTCCTTAATATTCAGAATTACTGAAGCATGGAATAAACTACCCATATCAAATGTTAGCTGTCAGGACACTACATCTTTTAAAACTCCCATGCTTCCTGAAATTTACCAACAGCACCCTTGAGGCTCCCCACCTTTTTTAAGGACTTCGTCACTGTTTACTTGTCCATATTCTATGAACTGTTCCTACACATTTGGCTACTTTTTCTGAGGAATTGTAGTGTACCTGAGCACTATACAATAAGTTCAGTATTATTATTATTATCATTATTATTAATTTTATGGAGGCGAACTGGCAGAATTGTTAGTATGCTGGATGAAATGCTTAGCAGTATTTTGCCTGTCACTACATTCAGAGTTCAAATTCAGCTGAGGTCAATAAATTAAGTCCCAGCGAAACATTGGAGCAGGGAAGGAGAGGGAGGTCAATGTAATCGATTCGTCCCCTCACTCCAAAATTTCAGGCCTTGTGTCTCTAGTAGAAAGGATTATTATTATGGCAGCAAGCTGGCAGAATCGTTAGCATGCCGGAGAAAATGCTGAGTAGTATTTCACCTGTCGCTACATTCCGAGTTCAAATTCCACTGAGGTAGACTATGTCTTTCATTCTTTTGGGGTCAATAAATTAAGTACCATTTGAGTACTGATGGATGGGGAGGGGGACGATGTAATCAACTTAACCCTCCCCAAATTTCAGGCCTTGTACCTATAGTAGAAAGGATTATCATTAAGGTGGCAATTCCAAATAAAATGCTTAGTACCATTTTGCCCATTTTCACATTCAGAGTTCAAGTTTTACTGAGGTTGACTTTGCCGTTCATCCTTCTGAGAGGTCAATAAAATTAGTACCAGTTATGCACTGGAGTCATAATCAACTTATACCCTCCTGTAAAAAAAATTAAAAAAATGCCGGCCTTGTGCCAAAATTTGAAACCACTGGAAGTACAACACTGTTCTTAAGGAGACCTTGGGCATAAACGAAAACAAACAGGCTAGCCCATTGCAGAGGACTTTCCAGTCAGGGGCTCCCATGGATAATGTCCAGATGTTTTTTGCCTGGCAGTGCTATTGAGGGGCACTTCCTGTTTGAGATGAACTCTACAGGTACAGATGTGCTGTCAGACAGGCTTGTCCAAGGCACACACACAGAACAATAAAACCATTATACACACACACATTCAGTATCCAAATATTGCTGACCTGTAGAATTATGTCAAAACAGCTATCATGTATGGAACAGATCTGTCTGTCAGCAGAGTTCATAGTGAAGATTCCCCTGCCACCTTCCTTTAGTTGGGCAGTTAAGGCAGTTTCCCCTTACCTGGTAGCAGTGGCAAAAGAGGCTGTTTGATGGACGAGGCTGAACAGTTAAAGGACAGAGACATTCCTTTTTGGCAGAGCCCTCATTGACTTTTCCAAGCTTCCCTTGAAAAGGAAAGTTGCAAAAATGGAAAGAATGGATAGTACTGCTCTAAGTATAGGCCTTGAGTCAGAGAAGAGGAACTGGAGAGATCACTAGGCCTTGGTGAACAGGGAAATCTTTCACCGAAGGGTTCCTTGATTATCCCTAAAGGTCATCATGTATAAAGGTTTTTTTTTTTTTTTACTGTTGTATACTATGCTTCCCTTCTTTGTTTTATTGTATGCAGTGTATACTTTCTATGTTATATATTACAAAATATTATATAGAGTTACCCAAAGTTTCGCACCCAAGGTTACAGACTATATGATAGTGATGGCCAACAACTATATTTTATATATCTTGTTCCAGTAATTTGACTGTGGCTATGCTGGAACACCACCTTTAGTCAAGTAAATCGACACCAGGACTTATTCTTTGTAAGCCTTGTACTTATTCTATCAGTCTTTTGCTGAACTGCTAAGTTATGGGGACATAAACACACCAGCATTTTTTGTCATTTCATTATATGTAAACCAACACTTTATGTCTGTAGTGTCTTCCTCATCCTCCACCCTGGTGGCAAATAAAAGAAATCATTATTCTCATTATTATTATACCAAGTTGAAGGCCAGATTTTAGTGTAGCATCATAATTGCTTCTACAGTCATAGCAACCTAATAGATTATTACATCAATCAATATAATGTAAGTGCTGGATATTGTGCTTGTATCGGAAAATACTACATCATTAGTTAAAAATAAAGATCATACAGGGTGCAGCAGAAAAACCTTACATATTATTTTTACAGTCATTAGTTAGGATCAGGGAGGTTTTTTTTGCCACACCTTATAAATTAGCTAATAGTTAATTGGCCTGGTGTCGCTTATCAACACACGCCACCATGCAGACCTGCTGCCACTCAACTGCTTTTTCTTGTTAATATTACAATTCCTGCTCTACACAGCAGACTGACCTTGTAGAAATTTCACCACTCAGATCACAGGAATCAGGTGCAGAGCTGGCTGTGCGGTAAGAAGTTTGCTTCCCAACTACATGGTTCCAGGTTCACTCCCACTGTACAGTACTTTGGGCAAGTATCTTCTACTATAGCCTCAGGCCAACCTAAGCCTTGTGAAGGGATTTGGTAGATGGAAACTGAAAGAAGCCCTTTGCACGTGCATGCATGCAGGTGTGATTACTGCTCGACAACCAGAGTTGGTGTATCTATGTCCCTGTAACTTAGCAGTTTGGCAAAAAGGACCGACAGAATAACTACCAGGCTTTAAAAAAGGGGGGCAGCAGGGGTCAATTCATTTGATTAAAAACTGAAAGCAGCGCCCCATCATAACCACAGTCTAAGTAAAAGCTCACAGAAATCCTACTTCTGTCCATCTTATCCATCTGGTAGCTACTCAACCCTGTCACTAGGCCCTGCACTAACCTCTACACCCAAACCTCTTTTTCTGTGATGTCATCTAAATGAAACTCCCTTCTTTGCAATCATTGACCTACAGTTTATCACAAATAAACATCAACCACAAAAGTATCACTGGTCACAAAGTGCTGACATGGCCACTGCACAACCACCTTCTGCCAGATCAAGCTGTAATATAAAAGAGAAAAATATGACTAAGAATGAAGATTGTGTCAGCTCATACTAGTTCTACACGCACAGCTCAAATGCATTTATATTCTGTACTGTTCTCCAGACTATAAATAGATTATCAGCCAACATAATACACTTAACACAGCAGCAATTCACATATATTGGCTGTGCAGTCAAGAAGTTGCTTCCCAACCACAGGATTTTAAGTTTAGCTCTAGTGAATGGCATCTTGGGAAAGGCGTCTTCTATTATAGCAATAGGCTGAACAAAGCCTTGTGAATCAATTTGGTCAGCAGAAACTGAAAGAAGCATATAGTGCTCGCGTGTATGTGTCTAGTTTTAACGTCACATGATGGCTGTAAACGTGCATAACCGTCATACAGGTTTTTACAAGTGAAAACCTGCATAGCTATGAGGAAATATCGGGTTGGTACATAATTACTGCAGCTTGTTTTCAACAAATTTATTCAACAAAAACATCTCTAAATGATTATTCCGGAGCATATTCACCATCTACTTCAATTACTGCTTCCAATTTTGCTTGGCAGACGGTCAGACCATCATTTAAAGAGGTTTTGTTAAATATTGTTATTGTTTGAATAAAATTTGTTGAAAAAAAGCTGCAATAATTATGCACCAACCCAATACTACCTTACTGGGAAGCAAATGAAGGTTGGTGAGAGGAAGGGCATTTGGCTGAAGAATCTGCCTCAACAAATTCCGTCCGTCTCATGCAAGCATGGCAGAGTGAGTGTTAAATGCTGGTGGTGACGATGATGACGTGTTAAGCCTATTGCTTCAGTGCTGTTTACTTAACAACAATAAAAGTGTAGCTTTACTCACTCTCACACACATGATGTATATATTTATTTCTTTTGATGAACTTATTTATTATTCAATAATCGATACTTAATCACCTGGTTTAATACTAACACCTTGAAAAGGCTACATTTAGCAGAGTCCACACTGTTGCAAGCAACTTCCTCTCCAACCAGCAACCAAGGAGTTTCTGAAAGTTATAAACGTCACTTTCCTAAAATAAATAAATAAATAAATAAAAGTAATAATTCCATGACTAATCAAAAGGTCATGGGTAAATTCGCATTTACAGCTGTTGTATCAAAGCTGTAGTGTCGATCAAGGTGAAGGTCACCAAGGTCATAAACGTCAGTGGCTCCGTTATGACCGCCATTGTTATAGATATCAGCGTGACGAAGGTTGTTTTAAATGACTTCCTATGTTAGCTTTTTAACTAATAATATGGGAACCTCTACGTGGCTTCGCATCCTGCTAGGAATAACAGCCCCATCTTTCCATGGTTGTAGATTTCCCTCCTATAAAAAATTTAAAAAAACAAAAAAAACGATGGTCACGCCAGGAAAGCTTCGATGAAACGTCTACTTCAAGGTTGGCTTGAGATTAAACAATTTCACCAAACATGAAATTTGCTAATCAACCAAGGTGAAGGTCGCACCATTTATCGGGATATTTTGCCGATTCACATGTAGACCAAGATTAGAATAATGTATGATAATTACCCGATTTAATCACCATGTTGGATATCGATAACTGACTATATTTAGAATATAAGAGACAGCCACGTACACATTGATAATGAAAAAGTGCATTATAATCAAACGGGAATCGAAACCAGTTCGCAGGGTTTGCTTGTCCAAGAATTTTGTAGTCATTCTACAAAATTAGTGATCAGAGTTTGTGAGACAAACCGAGAGCATTCGGGTGTAGAAAAATCTGCCTCACTCGACCCACTAAATATAGCAGTTAATCTTTTAGCGACTTCGAAAAGAGAAGATAAGCAAAGGCGGGGTGGTCAAGGTTGGAATCTGATAATAGGACCTATCAGAGGCTGAAGAACAATAGCAATAAGCTAGGTACAGTTGAACATATGTAAGTAACCGGGTTACGGATACAATCCCTTAACATAGCGAAACAGCGAAGGAGCCTTTCCGTGAATGCCCGCCCTCTCAGAAACAGCAGCCTTATCTTTCAAATCAAAATAAAATTTTAAAATGTTATGGTGTATCACAAAAGTCCAGATGGTCACGGCTGGAATGATTTGCCGAACAAAGGTCGATATAGGGGCTACAGCTCTAACTGCCAGTTTTCAATAACGAAGGCATTCTTGTAGAATAGAGTCGGAAATAATCTAGTGCGCCAAAATCCGCAATTCCTTTGGATCTGTGTATTTTAAGTACCATAAATTACGAATCTGCAATGAAAAAAATGAGGATGGTTGCTTCCCATTCTTCCCCACTCCCTATATATTTTCAGGTAAAAACTGAAAATGACACCAAAAGGAAAGGCATACGTTTTCCTGTCCAAAGCATTTTTCATAAGTTTATCCTAAATGTCCATACTCGTTTTCAGACTTGAGAAAAGCCTTTGCTTTACACGTTCTGAGTAATATAAAGCTTTCCTTCGGTAAGTCCCAAGTCAATCGGGCGATTGAAATGAAATTGAGAATGTGTATCATATGATGCATGAACCCCTGGGAAATAAGTCCTGTGTGTTACAACTAATACACAGGACAGGGAACGGGTTAAAAGCCGATCCGAAGAAATTGCACACTCATTTTTCCAAGGCAATAAATAATTTCCGACGCCGTTATATAGGATTTCCTCTGCATATTAGAGTCAATTAACAGCTTAGACATACTGCAAAACACAAACGTGTCTTACAAGTACATGAACACAAGTGGCTTTTATATATATATAATTGACATAGCAACTGCACCTGTTGAATAGGGAGTGACAAATTAAAATTTTTAAGAGCAATAACACACACTTAGACATATATACAAGCTCGCAAGTGCATATATATCTCCAGGAGTGCCTTCGGATTTAACTATCCCTTGGTTGCTTAGATACCCAAGACTACCCCTGAAATATTGAAGCAATCCTATCATATATATATATGTATATATAGGAAAAATATAATTGTGGTAATAATTTACCCAACGTTAGCCTCATGATCAAAACCATTCCAGTCGTGACCAGCTCATTTGTTCTATATCTAGAAATATATAATTCAAGGTGACCTCCTCACCCGTTTTCAAGGCTGTAGAGATTTAGGTTTTTCGTTTTACAGCAGCCTGCGGGATCCCTTAAAAGCATTCCGCGTTGTCATATGATCAAGGTGCGCTTCGAATATACTTTATAGAGAGAGGTCATGAGGTAGATAAACAAGGTAAACTCGAGACACATCTACATGGAGCACAAAACGTACCAATTACAGAATAAACAAAAAAAAAAAATAACACAGAAGAATTATGTGAAGTTTTATCTCGATAGATTCTCTATATATTTGGTAATTGAAGGAAAGTCTTTCGAAACTTTTTCCAAAGCTTCCTTCGCTCTACTTCAAGCTATCGACATATTTGATGTTTAGCATTGTTTAAAACCAGTAAATGCAAATTTTAAAAAAATATCGTGGTAAGTAACTTGCTTACCAACCACACGGTTCCAGGTTCAGTCCCATTGAGTGGCACATTGGGCAAGTGTCTTCTACTATAGCCTCAGGTCGACCAAAACCTTGTGAGTGGATTTGGTAGGCGGAAACTGAAAGAAGCCCATCGTATGTATATATATATACATATATATATATATATATATATATATATATATATATATATATATATATATATATATATATAGTGTGAGTGAGTGAGTGAGTGAGTGAGTGTGTGTGTGTGTGCGTGCGTGTGTCCAGCATCGCTTGACAACCGATGCTGGTGTGTTTACGTCCCCGTAACATTAGCGGTTCGGCAAGAGACCGATAGAATTAGTACTAGGCTTACAAAGAATAAGTCCTGGTGTAGATTTTCTCGACTAAATGCGGTGCTCAAGCATAGCCGCAGTCAAATGACTGAAACAAAAAGTTGTGCTAAAAGAAAAGAGCATTAACCCCGAAATTTAAGATAAGCATTAACACCAGCATGACCGCAGCCACTTGGCTGAAACACATAAATAAATAAATAGGACAGGCTTGTTTCAGTTTTCGTCTACCAAATCCAGTCACAAGGCTTTGGTCAGTCTGAGGCTATAGTTGAAGACACTTGCCCAAGATATCCCAGATCTCTAGAGGAAGGAAATTGACAAGATTTTCTTTTCCATAACCTTTTTGGTGCCTACAATATTTGATATGAGTTTTAAAAAAAAGATACCGTGCGATGCGAGGGAAATTTGGCTGCAGTTTTTAGCAAATCGAATGACCTCAAAGAGACTTCCTGATTTCTAAGTGGGTACTTTACGTGAGTGTTTTTTAAATTACAAAGAATCTTATTTAAAAAAGCAAAATAAAAAGGAAGTGAAAGTAAAACAAAAGCAAAAAAATAACGAAACAAAAACGAACTGTCAAGTGTGTGTGATATGATAGCTATGTACAGTGTGTGTGTGAGAGAGAGAAAGGGAAAGAAAAGAATGTATGGGTGACAATGTGTACATTAGTTGGTGTGCGAGAAAGAATATATGCGCATTCATTGATATGTGTGAGAGAAAGAGAGAGAGAGGGAGGGAGGGAGAGTGTCTGGTGGTTTATGGAAGAGGGTGGGTAGAACGAGTGTGTATGTGAGTGTGCAAGCGCATTGATTGCTATGTGTGCGCGTGTCTACTCTCACTAATGAGTGTGTGTGTGTGTGTGTGTGTGTGTGTGTGTGTGTGTGTGTGTGTG
>NC_068992.1:38045287-38046736 GCF_001194135.2 Octopus bimaculoides | reverse complement strand
AATCTATCTATACATATCCATCCATATATATCTCGAGATATATATATATATATATATATACATACATATATACTTAATCTATCTATACATATATATATCCATCCATATATATATATATATATCTATCCCTATCTATCTATACCTATCTATCTATCTATGTATCTATCTATATGTGTGTGTGTGTACTGGACGTCACCAACTGTGTAAACAACATGAAATACGAAAACGAGTTAAATTTGCAAACAACAAAAGAAGAAAAATGGAAAACAGGACAAGTAAACAGAAACGACCCTTCATCAGTCGTCGCTGTCTATCTACTCATTTAGAGCATTGAATATATATCCACAAGACCTCAAAATATACCGCGGAAGTTGATATGATTGTGTAGTGTATATGGCTGTCGTAATTATATCGGTGGCGTACGTGATATCATTGAACAGAGGCCAACCTTTTTTTTTTTTTACTAACGTATCCTTTCATTATATCTGTGTTGATGTAGCCCTTGTGAAGAACACAGATGTTAAAATATTTGGATACTGTAATCCAGACATGTATAAATTGCTATTAATTATGTTAGAAAGACAAAACTTCCAGAATTTAGTAAATCGCAAGATGCATAATTGAAAAGTTGATTGTGATTGTTTTAAAACTACAGTTCTTACAAATCTTGCCTACCCTAGTTAGAGAATCCCTGTAGTAGAAACTATAAAATTTTCTTCTATATTTTAGACTAATATTAATAACCTATTTGAAGATTATCTGATTAAAATAAGCAACACCACTCAGTTATGATAAAGCAAAAAATATAATTGAAGACTACACCAGATAATTGTGCGAGAGATTTAAAAGTAAATCTAGAAAATTCTAGACCCATATGTAACTTTACACTTAAAAATTATCAACTTGGCGCATTGATCTCTTCAACACACAAACATTGAGACCAAGTCCGAATGCTTACATTAGGAGTGGATTCCACAGTTTATCGGACCAGGTGTGGTATTTAGCGGAATCCACTCATAATCTAAGCATTCGGACTTGGTCTCAATATCCGTGTGTGGAAGAGATCAATGCGCCAAGTTGAGAACAATTTTTAAGTGCAAAGTTACATAAAGGGTCTAGAATCTTCGTACAGCACTTAAACTAAAAAAAGAAAGAAGTGCTAGGGACGAAACTCTGGGTTCTCGAGTCACTTCTAGTGCTGTATAGATTAGATAACACGATTTCATTGGAATATATCTGATACGACATTTGAACGCAAGATCCTCAGGACCAGGCATGAGCAGCCCTTTTCGAGAAGCGGGGCGCATTACAAAAAACAATTTTTCCGCACGACGTGCCAGTTTTGCAGTTGACTGCTCACCATCACAGTCGTAGCTGTGGGTTTTAGCTTAAAGTTAGCCATTATTGAGTGGATATATATATATATATATATATATATATATATATATA
>NC_068992.1:38038926-38044388 GCF_001194135.2 Octopus bimaculoides | reverse complement strand
CTGATTCTCTGCGAACTTGCTTTAAATCCAATACTTTGTACAAAAGGAAAATAATTAAATACGTGACCTTAAAGCGCTAAAACAGATTTTTTAGAGAGCAATAGAGCAAAATAAAAGGAAATTAGCGAATAGAAAAGTTTTGATTTTATTTCTATCTCCACATTAAGTTGTAATATATGTAGAATAGCGACATTAGAGTGTCCAGGCGGTTAAATGCTGTCGTAACTCACCAAAATCCTGTACCACACTGACCAAACAGATGACAATCATAATATTTGATAATTGCAGGAGTGTTTTTTTTTTTTGTTTTTTTTTTTAGTTAACAAAATAATGAAGTACATAATATCTGGCTTCTGGTCCGAATATTGACACAAATTTTTCTAAGGCGACTAACATATATTAAAATGCGAGGTAAGCAAAAACGTGAGAAATAATCACCAAATAAAGCCTTCAATACATACATGCATATTGTATACACACCATTAAGTTTCATTCATTGGAAGAAGAAAAAATAGTACAAAGCTATGCGCATGTAATTAAGCATAACGATGTCATTGTGCGTGTTTACACACACACTAGATTCTCGATGAGAAATTATTTTTATTGTTAACAGTAATAAACACAACTTACCGGCAGCGTCGAAAACTTCTGCATCGACCTGGTCAGTGAGGAGACACAAAAGACCAGTGTAACCTTTGCCTTTCATATTCTTTACTAATTCTTGGTGTGGGATGGCTTCGTCAGAATCCCAGAAATCGATTTCGACTCCTTTCTCTCGAAGCAAATCGATCCCTGCAGGTGGAATTCTCCGTGTTATGTACACCTTGTTAGCCATGGTCCTTCTTTCTGATGAGTCTTCTTTCCTCTTTGAAGTCGCTGCTTTCTCAGATTCAACCTTCACCTTCTGTTGTCAGCAAGCAGGAAATGATGAATGATAAAGAATGAAAGAAAAAAAGCGAGAGAGAGAGAGAGAACGATGAGAAAGATTAAGAGACAAGCAATACCACTCTAAGCAAAAACTAGCAGAACGACCAGTTCCAACGTATTAGACAACAGGTGCCTCTTGTTTTTGTCCGAGTGGTGTGCAAGGCTGGAAGTCAGGAGCTAAAATGAATCGCCTTCCCACCGCTGGCTATAAATATATATATTCATGTATGCAATCTATTGATAAATGTACATTTGCATACAGTGCTTTTGTCCCATACCACTCCTCTTTCCAGATATTTCTCGTGGTTCTTGTCTCCTCCCACAGGATTTCCTCCTACTACACAGTCTCGAGTCGACTTTTTCTTTTCTCTCACTCCAAATGTCAATATGTGTGTATGTGCACGTACAGTGTTTACGGTTTTATTGCTATCAAAATTACTTGAAAACATCCAAACTCACACGCACAGTAAATATATACAGAAGAAATTTAATTTTTAAAATGAATTAACTAAACAATGAGGAAAGGAACTACGGTTTTTATATTAAACCCTGGTCTATATTTCCAATTCTTTTCTTATTGTAACTGGTTTATTATTAATAATTCAATGATTCATTCAGTTGCTTTTTCATTCTGTAGATACACAGAGTAGCATTGTATCGCATAAATATATAAATAATTTTTATAAATACGTACATGTAACGTTCGATCTCTCGGCGCATATAGCTATTTCTGTTTACAATGAAGCAGACAGATCACCTAAACCAACCGGCAAACCTGTGGTCGTTTAGTGTCCTTGACATTTTGAAGGTCGTTTAAATTAGCATACTTAACATTGAGGAAATAACACACCCTAAAACCTTTGTTAAGTTATAATTTTCTTTTTATGACCGTGAATCATTTTTTCCTCTCCTTTTTTATTTTAAAAGATCCTATCTTTTTTCTATTTCATCTCGATAAGATATTTTGGCATAACTACAGGGTTTTACCCACCAGATTTTGGGAAGTCATAACTTTCAGAAAAATGAATATTTTTTAATGAAATTTTCTATGCATATAGTATTTACTATGTAGAATCCGAATATACAAAATGTTCATTTTTCTGAAAGTTATGACCTCCCAAAGTCTGGTGGGTAAAACCCTGTAGTTATGCCGATATTTTGAGGATCTAGTTCAAAACGGGGGCACCAGTATTTTCTTAACGAAACACTTTGAAACTTGGGACACTAGTAGAATGTGTCATATAAAACATCTTTTTCTCTTAGTCTTCTTAAGAAAAATTATTATATTGCAATTTATTTCATGTTAAAGTTAGGGTTAGGGAAAACGTGTGTTGCCTCTCTGCAAAATGTCAGAAGTAATGGACATTAAATACGCTTTACACCGCTTAAACTGCCAAAGGAGTAAGTATAAACAGCTGAATACTTGTCAGTGATTGGTTGAAATTATCGAAATAAGACAATTTTTTACATGAAATTAATTCGAATACAAAATTTTTTTTCTGTTCTATAACACAAAATAGATAAGTATACGAAGTTTGAAAGTCTTTCGGTACCAAAAACACTACATAAAACATAAATGAAAACTGGTGCCCCCGTTTTGAACTAGATCCTATTTTGATAATACAGTTTTTCATTTTTTCCAGAATATTTACCTCTAGTTTTAATTTAACTTTGGGAATTTAATCCTAAATCCCCAAGGTATGTTTAAAACAAAACCTAGTCATACAGTCATCAGATACAACATTAATTTATATTAGTGATTAAAAAAAAAAAAAAAAAAGTGCAATGATTTCATATAAATTACTAAGGAGAAAAGATAATCAAATTGCGTAGTGGCTTTCATGCCACTTTATCGCAAACATATGTGAATTGACTACAATCAGGAATCGAAACCTGTTCGCCAAAGTAGATACAGAGATTATTTAATGGTGGATGAAGAGAAGGAAAATTTTATACAGCATATACATCACCCCCACACCAATCTACCTCATCCACCAAGAAAATAAAACCTGGTGATCCGGATTTCGAACCACCAGTTATCTTACCACGTAGACTCCGCTGCACATAGAAGTAGTTCTTATGATTGGTTCTTAGCGAGGCAAGAAATCTCAAGTTTCAAAACAAGGTTGTTGCAAATGTGACGTTTATTCTGGCTCAGACTCTATATCTGACGTTTGAGGATGTGGTATGAAATCTAATCACCTACCGTCACACACATACACACACACACTGAAATTCGAACCGCTGGTTACTTGGTGACATCATACCAAGTAGTTGTCACAAAATCTACTTCATTTATTTTTACATGTGTCTATATACTACAACTAATAATAATAATGTTTGGTACAAGACTAACAAGCTCGGGGGAGAGGATAAGTCGATAACATCGACCACAGCATTTATTTTATCGACCCCCGAAAAGGATGAAACGCTAAGTCGACCTCGGCGAAATTGGAACTCAGAACATAAAGACAGACGAAATACCATTAAGTATTTCGCCCGACGTACTAATGATTCTGCCAGGTCGCGCGAGGCCAGAATTTGTGACGGGGTGGGGTGTATTAAATCGACCCTTGTACTTCAGTGGTACTTTATTTTAACAATCCTGAAAGGATGAAAAAGAAAATTTACCTCGGCAGAATTTGAATAAATACCGCAAGGTATTTTTTACGACTCAAATGATTTTACCAATACATCACCCTCCCTGCTAAAAATAATAAGATATAAACGAAGTACCATTTATGCGCCAGACAGCAGCTGTTACATCTTGTGATAGTTGGCAGCTGTCTGCGACTCTAGTATGCAAGCAACAAGAACGTAAGATCCGCAAACAGAACAATCCCATACTTTGAGAGAAGTAGTCTTTTTGTCAGAGACGATATCACCAATATGATAAAAAGAAGGCGGTGAGCTGGCAGAAACGTCTGCCTTTCGTCTGTCTTTACGTTCTGTGTTCAAATTCCGCCGAGGTCGACTTTGCCTTTCATCCTTTCAGGTTCGATAAATTAAGTATCAGTTGCGCACTGGGTCGTCTCATCGACTGGTCTCCTCCACAAAAATTTCGGGCCTTGTGCATAGAAGAGAAAAGAATATGACAAAAAGAAGGGAGATAATTATCAAAGTAAAATGGACCTAAAATAACATCTTAAAACAGTGGTTGTCAACCGGGGTTTATGTGACTTTAGTGAGTCCATTTAGGATTCTGTTGTTAAAACCTATCTACAATAAATTGGTTATACTTCTACAATGCACAAGATGTTTTAACGTTTTTTTTAATACAATTCTCTTGAAGTATCGGAACCTGCCAGTGAACTCTCTTCCAGCCTGTGGTGTTTAAGACGTTGGAGGTTGCTGGGCTGCTAACTACGAGGTTCTTGTCATCGTTGGCGGCTCGCCTTACCGAGGTGTCACGTGATGCCCGTGAGAGTGCTTGGCTTTTCCAACGCTTTAGCCTCGTCATTGCCCGTGGTAATGCCGCAAGCGTGTGCTATTGCTTCAGTAGGTTCCGTTCAATCTTGTGGTGTACGACCAATTGAGCCAATTGGTATTGCATTGTTTGCTTGTTTGTTTTTTTCTTTTCTCCTTTTTTTCTTTTGTAAAATATATTCCTTTTCACTGAATTATTGCAAATTCTCAATGATATTTAATTATATAAAATACTAGCAGAGATACCAGGCGTTGCCCGTGTTACATGCAATTGAAGAATGAGACTTTTCTGTTATATTTTCTGTAAGGAACTGGAATACCTATTATTCGGATTTCATCAAAATTACACATGAGGGTTCTTTCTCTCTTCACACACCGTAAAAAAAATTCTAATCATGACACATGTATCCCATACTATTGATCTTAATGCGCATATTCCAAAATTTCAGTCTTCTGGAACCTGTAAAAAGGATTTTGCTCCTGAAAAATGGAGCTCGTGGAGCTCTAAAATGTGGGAATGAAGGCCTCTATTGGGGGTGGGGGTGTTAATGTCAACCAGAGAAGTTGAATTGTTGGGAATGTTTTTGACTTGGGTCTTATAGTATGCCTGTATATATGTGAGAGTATAGTGTCACTTTAATAGTTTCAGTATGAAATTGAAAGTATTAAAGTGAAAGTATCTGACATTACAGTAGCGTCATGTTATTGTTTCACTTTTGACACGTAATACTGAAATAGTGGAATAGTTTTAGTATTAAAGTGAAAGTATCTGACATTACAGTAGAGTAATGTTATTGTTTCACTTTTGACACGTAATACTGAAATAGTGGAGGAGATATGGTATTGGTGTGGGCACGAACCCTAATTAAGGCATGTGGACCTTAATTAAGGCATGTGTAAATTTGGAATGAAATTGGTTGTGTAGTTCTCGAGTTTTGGGGATTCACACAGACACACATTCTCATCTTTATATATATAGATATATACATACACACACCCAAACACACATATTTATGTATATCAATATAAATACATGAAAGTCAATGAAGTTTGGTAAAAGAAGGTGATCATGTACATACTTTCTTGCTGTTGTCATTATAACACCTCGT
>NC_068992.1:38038160-38038916 GCF_001194135.2 Octopus bimaculoides | reverse complement strand
AAGGTGATCATGTACATACTTTCTTGCTGTTGTCATTATAACACCTCGTTGTAAACAATATTCCTTGTTTTTCCTTGTGGAGCATATGCAAATAGGTATGTTTTGCTTCCCACTTTTGAGCAGCCAACATACAGTTGTCCAAGAGAAGACCAGCTACAGAGAGGGTTTGACCCTGAGATTTGTTAATGGACATAGCCAAAGTGACATGAAGGGGGAATTGCAGTCTTCTGAATGTAAAAGGAATGTCTGCTCCAGATGGAGTAAGAGGAATTCTTGGAATAAAGACGTCATCTACTTTTCCACATCCAGAAAGAATGGTAGCCTCGATAACGTGTGACATCATCTTCTTTATCACGAGTTGTGTTCCATTGCAAAGTCTTGGTGGTTCCAGATTGCGGAGTAGCACAACAGGCGCTCCAACTTTAGGTGATAATATGTGGGAAGGTAGTCCAGGAGGCTCCAACGAATTGAGAAATTCAGGAGGATAGTTCACCACTTCATTTGTATCTGGAACTGTATCAACAGACTTGTAAGTTTGAAGATTGCCGGGAAGAGAATGCATAAGCTGTTGATTAGTTTTTGTAACAGCAACGTTTTTTGGAGCTAATATTGCTCTTTCACACAGCCAATTGTGATTTAGGTAGTTTTCTTTGAAGTTGGGAAAGACTTTGTGTTTGAGGTCATCTACAGAATTAACAACAGGGCAAAATGGCCATATTTCCATTTCTCCTGCAGCGTCGAGAGGCACCTTGCCAT
>NC_068992.1:38036785-38037465 GCF_001194135.2 Octopus bimaculoides | reverse complement strand
CATCTGCTCTAGTGCCTTTTGGAATGACAGGAAAAGCTTGCCTGAAATCACCTGACAACAGAAGCGTAACACCTCCCATTGAAGCGTGACAGTCTCGGATGTCTTTCAGGGCTCTATCTAATGCTTCCAAAACTCTCTTGCGAGCCATGGTGCATTCATCACAGACAATTAAATGACACCTTTGAAATACCTGCCCCTGATCTGAGCTTTTGGTGATGTTGCATGAAGGCATGTCGGATGCTGCTAAATTGAGAGGGAGTTTGAAAGTCGAGTGTGCTGTCCTGCCACCGGGTAACAAAGTAGCTGCAATATCAGAGGAAGCCAGAGCTACTGCAATGTCCTGATGCTGCCTAACTTATGCAAGGAGAAGCTTTGTTATAAATGTTTTTCCTGTCCCTGCAGGAGCATCAAGGAAGAAGATTCGTCCCTCACGCTGGCGTACACTGTTAATAATAGTTGTGTAGGCCTGCAGCTGGTCCCGAAGTAATTTGTGCTCGTTTTCAACAATGTAACATCAAAAATATATAAATTTTCATGGGGGTTATGGCCGTTATGCATAGAATATAATTTCCAAATTTACGATCTATATCTATATATCTATATCTATACATATACGTGTATATACATCTATATGTATACATATACATCTATATAAATTATATATATATATATATATATAT
>NC_068992.1:38034723-38035484 GCF_001194135.2 Octopus bimaculoides | reverse complement strand
CGTCTTCCTTTTTCGATTTTTTCTTTCTTTCTGCCTGTTATAAAACTTAAAAACTGATGATGTCATTCCATCAACGTATGGACGCTGGTTACTCTCGTTCATAGTTTACGTTTAGGTTTCTGAAATTTTGAATTTTTAATCACCAACGAATAAAACATTTATACAATCGAATCGCGCTCTTCGTCTTGACTAATAATAATAATAATAATAATAATAATAATAATAATAATAATAATAATAAATTGTCTGTTAATAGATATGTCTGCTCCACAAGATCAAAATGTCTCAAGAAAGAAATACGAAAAGCTTTCTCACTATAAAGATCTGCAAATTGAAATCACAAAAATGTGGAAACTTAGTACTACGATAATACCAGTAGTAATTGGTGCATCGAGAATGATAAAGAAGGGAGCTAAGAAGTATATTAAGCAACTCCCTGGTAACTCCAATCTCCTTGAACTACGAAAGATAACCTAGATGGGTACAATCCATATACTACGGAAAGCACTCTCCATCTAAAATGGAATAAATGTAGTGATAATTGTAGCATGCATAGCAAAACAAAAGTGTCCTTGCTACTCTTGGCCTCCGGAAGATGCCCGGTACTAAGGCAGCTGAAATAAAGTTATATTGAAAGGAAACCATTAATAATAATAATAATAATAATAATAATAATAATAATAATAATAATAATAAGGATCTATTTTAAAACGGGGGCCACAGTATTTTCTTAACGAAACACTTTGAAACTTGGAACACTG
>NC_068992.1:38030815-38034179 GCF_001194135.2 Octopus bimaculoides | reverse complement strand
ATGGAATAACTTATGGATTTCTTTTTTTTTTAAAGAAGACTAAGAGAAAAAGATGTTTTATATGACACATTATACCAGTGTTCCAAGTTTCAAAGTGTTTCGTTAATGAAAAATGTGGCCCCCGTTTTAAAAAAGATCCAAATAGATAAGTATACGAAGTTTGAAAGTCTTTCGGTACCAAAAACACTACGTAAACATTAATGAAAACTGTGGCCCCCGTTTTAAAATAGATCCAATGATAATAATAATGATGATGATAATAATAATAATAATTCTTTCTACTAAAGGCACAAAGCCTGACATTTTGGAGGAGGAGATAAGTTGATTACAACAACTTCAGTGTTTCACTGGTACATATTTTATCGACCAGAAAGGATGAAAAGCAAAGTCGACCTCGGCGGAATTTGAACTCGGACCGTAGACACGGACGAAATGCTGCTAAACATTGTGTCCAGTGCGCTACCGATTCTGCCAATTCGCCGTCTTCAAACAAAAATAAAATATTGGAGGAAAGACGAAGATATGTTGCAGAAAAGTACGAAACCACATTATAAAGTAAATCAGAGACGAAGGTGGAAACTTTTGAGCGAAATTTGGTGAATGACAACCATTTTTACAGAGATATCCATGGAAAATAGAGCAAGAATGCTCTGCATAAATATAGACGATGGAGTGGGAACTCTATAAGGCCAATCAACCTTCTAGAAATAGTGCCCAACTCACCCTCATATCACACTCTACCGCATTAACTAAGTGGTACTCCGTCGGTGACGACAAGAGTTCCAGTTGATCCGACCAACAGAACAGCCTGCTCGTGAAATGAACGTGCAAGTGGCTGAGCACTCCGCAGAGATGCCTAACCTTAACGTGGGTAGTTCTCAGGAAGATTCAATGTGACACAGAATGTGACACGGCTGACCCTTTGAATTACTGGTACGACTCATTTTTGTTAGCTGAATGGACTGGAGCAGCGTGAAATAAAGTGTCTTGCTCAAGTATACAGCGTGCCTCCGGGAATCGAACTCATGACCTTACGATCGTAAACCGAATACTCCTAACCACTAAGTCAGACCCTTTCTCTCCTACTATACTAGCACGAGAAGAACTGCTTTTAGCAATGTAATTCTTCATAAACGGTAAGAAGTGATGGTCACAACTGGAATGTGTTTGATCATAGGTCTGCTTAATCAGGGCCGACATGGTACTTACCATCAACGTAACAATGCTTTCTAATCTAGGCACAAGGCTAGCGGCAATTTTTGAGGGGAGGGGTTAGTCGAATACATCGATCCTAGTACTGGACTGTTATTTTATTTTACTGACTCTTGAAGGATAAAAAGCAAAGTTGACTTCGGTGGGATTTGAACTCACAACAATATAATGATAATAAATGAAGACATCAAAGCATTCGTAGTTATAAAGGAACTGGGAAAACTCCAAGAAACTGTTCAGATCGGTAAATGTGAAAGTGAAAATATGGCCGTAACAAAAACTTCGGAGAACAGCAAATGAAAGGGTGTGTGTGTGTGTGTGTGTGTGTGTGTGTGTGTGTGTGTGTTTAACAGAGAGGGAGATGAACAGACAGACAGGGAGATGTGGAGATAATATATTGTATGAATAATATATAATTCCCGGCTGTTGTATGGCTTATTTGATGGCAGTGCATCAGCGTGGCCACCCACCACTGGCTGGAACCAGTAATAGAGAATAAAGAATTACATAAATATTTTATGTGTGTGTGTGTGTGTGTGTGTGTGTGTGTGTGTGTGTGTGTGTGTGTGTGTGTGTGTGTGTGTGTGTGTGTGTGTGTGTGTGTGTGTGTGTGTGTGTGTGTGTGTGTGTGTTCGTGTGTGTCTGTGCTTTAAACAAAAGAAATTTTAGATTCTCTTTCTCTATTGCTAATCATGGCTACCTAGACAAGTTGTTTCTACTTCATTGAAATTATTCGCAATTCAAGGAGAGGTCGAAACCAAAATCATTCTGTTACTATTGCTGCTGCTGCTGCTGTTATTGCTGCTCAAATAGGTTCCAGCTGTGACCATCTCGTCTTTTTGTAATCGATCCTCAGTCGAAGCTGCCAAAATGGCCTTCATAATACCTTTAGATGGTGTAGTGGTCTGTTTGTATCATGGTTGTGGAGCCATCTAAGGCTGTAATATCATTTGAAAGAAACATGGTATAAAGAACATATATATAAAATAAGGCTGTAACTTTAAATGTATTTAATGCCGGCCACGCGTATATATACAAGCTGAATGATAAATGGAAATGGTTTGATACGTGGAGGCCATGATCTCCTGTGTGTTGCCTCCTGTTTGCTGGTTGGCGTGTGGTGTGAGAGAGCCAACTAGATCGCGTCTTTGCTCTACGACGTCAAAATGCCAAAAGAGGAAGAGGTGAGTCTCTGAACCTTAGTGTTGCATATGCCCTCTATTGTCCAACTAATTAGGCAACCGCCGTCAGAGGAAGTAATTGCGCCAACACACCTAATCTCCATAGTGATACTAAATGCGTACAGGCAGGGACGGACTGTACCGAAAAGTTCTCACTGGAAAACATGTAGAAGGACCCGCCTAATCTTGAAAATTAGCAAAGGAATCATATGAAAGCTATACTTTTAAGTAGCAAAGAAATCGCTATACGTATCCTCGCCACAACATATATATGCACAGTGAAATATATAATTATTCATATATAGTTGAATGATATAGACACCATGTGAATTAAAATCTTAATCCTTTAACAAACCGCATATTTTTAAAAGCTCAGTTAGCCCAGACAGCAAGCAATCGAAAAAAGCTGTTTCTAGTTTTCCACAAAAAGCTTTTAGTATGCGCAGAAGTTGCAGCAAGTTAATCTTTTTTGATGTTTATTAACGTAAAAAGTCTCGAATATCTCATTTGATAGCATGAAGCTTTTTTTAACTTATTGAAGGAGATGGCGACGTAGACGGTAAAGGCTCCTTTTTACCATATCGCACGGTCGAACACAAAACAAGATATATATGTAAGAGACGACCGTGCGAACTCAAAAAGGAGATATGGTGACGAATGGAAAAATAGAGGACTCCTTTTATTTAAACGTGTCACACGGTCGAACATACAAATATATATCAAATGATGATATAGATGATATGTCATGCGACGATAACATAGATGACCAGTAATGAAAGACCACAACCGTATTAGATGAATAACAGAGATATTTATTATAGCGTTAAAGATGTATGTCTGTGTGAGAGTGTGAATGCGACATATAAGAACATAATCAAAGACAGGCCGTCATACAAAGAAAAGTGTGTATGTGAGTGATACATGTATGAATGTTTACAGCAGATAGAAAGAGAGTCAATAACACGTGAACA
>NC_068992.1:38028769-38030230 GCF_001194135.2 Octopus bimaculoides | reverse complement strand
GAGTTAAAGCTATTTATAACAAACTATTGGCTCACCAGATGGTAGAAATATACTCTATCACGTGACCTTATTAGGGGCCGTGATTGGTCAGTTTGCGTTCTGGCGGGAACGGTTCGAAGAAGTTGCCGATTCGAATAATGATCAGTCACGTGATGACAAGGAATGGGTTCTCTACTACGCTCGCATTTATTTATATTTAAATGAGAAGATTGTATGTAATGGCGATAGTAGTTTTGTATCTAGTGACGATAGGTAGTTTCACTACATATATAAGTTGGAAGGCTCGTCGTGAAGAGACACGAGCCAAGTGCCAGTAAAGAAACTTATGACTAACTCAACCGTTAGATATATAATGAGAATAAATTTATTAACAAAGTGAAACTGTTTGTGTCTGTGTGCGCGTGCATGTGACATATATAATAACACAGTAGATAAACCAGGCCTTCTGATACAAGAGAAGGTATACAACAATGTGAAGTGACGGACAGTCATATAAGCAATAGTGTGTATACAATATGTGAGTGTACAAGTGTGCGTGTGAATGAGAGGAAACACAGAACATAGAAAGAGTGTCTGTAACATAGACAGTAAAAAGTCTTAAAATACTGAGATAGAGAAATACCAGTTCGTATTAGAGTTACACAAGATTTAGAATGTTCATACGCATGAAGTTGTGGTCAAGGAGCAGAGCTGTAGTATCACACTATGTGTGTTGAGCGTCGAATGCTGTGACCTGTGTTACCTGGTATAGTATATTCTGGCTGGTTAGTTCTGACTGTTATTCGTGAGTGGAAACAATCCACTCAACAGCGTCGAGATAAAGCCGCTCTTGTTGATGTTGGTGTTGCTGGCGACGACAATGGTAGACAGTACATTGGTCGTGAAGACGTCGGCGCTGGAACTGGCTGTAGCTGTGTTCTGTACGTGTGTGGTCAGCGACCAGACCTGTGAGAGATATGAAATTGAAGACGTATGTGGTCAACGACCAGACCTGTGAGAGATCTAGAATCGAAGACGATTGCCGTCGTTGGATCGGGCTTATTTATAGGCGAAAAAAGGGCTCACCGGAAACCCAGTAAAACTCTCTATCACGTGACTTTATTTGAAGCCACGATTGGACGTAAATGCCCCCTTAGCAAGCAGAACATGGGGACAATTGCCGCGCAAAATAAGAACCAATCAGGATAGTGGATAGAAGGGTCCAAGGCAACCGAAGGCTAGATGTTAGCAGCTTCGTTATCATTTATGATTGAATGCCCGAGAGAGAGAGAGGTTTCACTACATATTTGTAGTGAAACTAACACCTCGATCGCCATTAAATACAAAACTACCTATCGCCATTAGATACAAAACTGCTATCGCCATTACATACAATCTTCTCATTTAAATATAAACAAACGCGAGCGTAGCGGAGAACCCATCTCCTTGTCATCACGTGACTGATTAATATTCGAAGCGGCA
>NC_068992.1:38024711-38028444 GCF_001194135.2 Octopus bimaculoides | reverse complement strand
TACACCAAACTAAACCACCGCGGCACATCTCTCTCTTCGATTCTGTTAGGTGACTCAGCTTCACCACGATAAATAAACAGACAAGAATCTCAGCCAGCGACGAACATCTGTATAACAAGAATCACGGCCCGGCATCGATGCCACATCACAACTAGTGATCAGCACTGCCACACACAGCCTCAACTACTCTCACATACAGACTCATACTATTGTGTACTTAAGAACTGGTATAAATGCTCACGGTTATTGACTCTCTTTCTATCTGCTGTAATAACTCACATACACACACATGTATCACTCACATGCATACTTTTCTTTGTGCGACGGCCTGTCTTTGATTATGTTCTTATATGCCGCATTCACACTCTCACACAGACATAAACTTTAATGCCATAATAAATACCTCTGTTATTCATCTAATACGGTTGTGGTCTTTCATTACTGGTCATCTATGTTATCGTAGCATAACATATTTGTATATCATCTTTGATATAATTATTTTGTGTGTTCGACCGTGTGAAACGTTTAAATAAAAGGAGTCCTCTATTTTTCCATTCGTCACCATTTCTCCTTTTTGAGTTCGCACGGTCGTTTCTTACATATTTTATAACGGAGAATAAATCGTCGCTTATCAGTTCATTTCATCTCAAGTGTATATCCATTTCCACATTTCCCTTAAGCATGCAGGCGCACTTACTTCCCTTGACAGCGAGTTTAAACAAGCTGGCCAATAGAGGGCATAAGCAACATTAAGGTTCAGACACTCACCTCTTCTTCTTTTGGAATCTTGACGTCGTAGAGCAAAGATGTGATCTAGTTAGCTCTCACACACCACACGCCAGCTAGCAGACAGGAGGTAACGCACAGGGGAAGAACATGGCCTCCACACATCAAACCATTTCCAATTATCATTCAGCTTGTATATATACGTGTGGCCGACGTTAAAGGCATTTAAAATGACAGCCTTGTTTTATATATATTCTTTATACTGCGTTCCTGACAAATGATTTTACAGCCTTTTGAGTAGAGTCACATTAGACGGCTCCACAATCATGATACAAACAGACCACTACAGCCCATCTAAAACTATCATCGTCGTTATAAGGGTTATCACGTCTTTGTTGTAGAGATATCTGTCCACAATGGAACATCTGCCGTTTCTTAGACTATTGAAAACTGCCTAACAGTTACGTTTGTTGTGCTATACTACTTCGTAGAGGTTTGTAGTGATCATTAGTCTGCCAATGAAGGCAGTAATGTCGTCATGCCTTTGTTGGGATGTTTGTCACTTCGTAGAGACAGTGAGTGCTTGGTGTGATGTGCATGCTCTAGCTGAATGTGGGTAGCTCTTGTGTGCAGGAGATTAGTGACTAGAGAAGGGGTAATACTAGTAGTAGTAGTAGTAGTAGTAGTAGTAGTAGTTATTGCTGTTTTCGTCATCGTCTAATTTCAGGGTAGTTCTGATGGCGCAGAGAGAAGGTTCTTACTAGGAGCTAATGGGGGCGGAGATGGGGTTCAAAGTTAGATCGAAGTCGATAAATGTTGGTGTAGAGGAGAGAAAATTGTCCAACAAATTGATTTTATGGTGCGTTTAAAAAAATTTTTTTTTTTATGGAGTTGGGGTCGGTGAAGAATAGAGGTATCTTCGATTGTTGAGTTACTGCCAGCCACATCAATTCCTGCAATTAATCCACCTGGAAATCAATATTGTCGAATGGACCCCTTGTAAAACTGGTGCCAAGTGGGATACCGATCATGAACCAGGGAAGAAATGGATTATGTGGCAGTTGTTAAGGGCAACCTCCTGATGTGTTTCCTATGGTTAGGGGGCCCTTGTTTGTTTTATCCAGTGGCAAACAGCTGGAAAAAGTGTCACTACTCAAGAGAAGATACTGTGGGAAACCTTGTGTGAGTGAGAGAGAGAGAGAGAGAGAGAGAGAGAGAGAGAGAGAGAGAGAGAGAGAGAGAGAGAGAGAGAGAGGGAGAGAGAGAGAGAGAGAGAGATGTTGGGTGGAGAAACTTTTTGTCCTTAAAAGGAGGGCTTGCTCTGAATGTCGACCACAGAGTGACCTCTGCTAAAGTCAGCCCAAAGATCAGAAAATGGTATCAAATCAAGCAACGAAGTTAGGCTGACCATTTACCACAAATAAATATATAAATAAAAGGTTTTGGAGTGATGCTATCATTTGAGTAGGTCGTCTGACAAGATTCGGGAACTCATTGTTCTTTTGCTTACTGTGTGCAACTCAAGAGTAATCAGGATTCCTTCGCAGGCTGGTTGTCTTTAACGCGCCAGAAACCTCGCAACTGCATGATTCCGGGTTCAGATCCATTGAGTGACAACTTGGGCAAGTGTCTTCTTTGGGCCGACCAAAGCCTTGTGAGTGGATTTGCTAGACGGAAACTGAAAGAAGCTTGTCGTGTGTATGTGCATATATGTGTGCTCGCGCGCATGTGTGAGTGTTATTCGTTGTCGGGGAGGTAAAGAAATGCGAAACAGTAAAGAAAGGAAATAATTTTTGCAATGTTAAAATAAAAGTTGGGAGAACCAATGCCGAATGTAGACTTGATAATGCCTTAAACCAGTTATGAACAAACTGTGGCCTGCGGGAATTTCTGAATAGCACGCCTAACAAAAAATTACTTTTATCTTTTGTGTGTGTGTGTGTGTGTGTGTGTGTGTGTGTGTGTGTGTGTGTGGTCCGGCCAGCTTTATGATGTACCATGTCTCGTGCGGCCTGTTTTTCGAAAAAAACTGTCCATGTCTGCCCTGAACTAGATAAAGCTTGAATACCCAGGTCTCGCAAATATCGATATTATTTATGCCTTTTAATTATTCTGAGAGCCCTGCCGATTGTGAAGCCCTAGCTATAGGTTGTTAACCTTAGGCTTAAATTGGGCACCAGGAAGAATTTTGGACTTAGAACCAGTCTCTTCCGATTCTTCATTTCCCTCTCAATCTTTCCTATATTAGCTTCAAATTTTGGCACAAGGTCAACAATTTCAAGGGCGGAGTAAGGCGATTATATCGACCCCAGTACTCTACTGGTACTTAATTTAGCGACCCCGAAAGGATGAAAGGCAAAGTCGACCCTGGCGGAATTTGAACTCTGAACGTAAAGACGGACGAAATGCCGCCAAGCATTTTGCTCAGTGTGCCAACGATTCTGCCAGCTCACCATTGCTTATATTAACGCCGACTCATCATATCATCATCATCATCTCTCTCTTTCTCTCTCCCTCTTCCTTTCTATATGTGTGTGTGTGCGTGCGCGCGCGCGTTTGTGTGTGTATATATATATATAATTTGATATCATTTGAGATGCATATATCACAGAAGCTACATAGTCATAGCAAATGAAACTAAACAGACTTAATGTTGAGCAGCATAGGATTTATTCCTCCAAATTTGAATGAGAAATTCAAAGGTATGTGGATTCCATGAACGATTTTACATCGCCGGTCACATTTCCCTCAAAGAAAAATGGGCCATGAATATGCTTCTTGGAGATAGCGCAGAACACATTCGCTTTTGGTGAGTCCTTCTCATGCTCAACTGTGGCATGGGGATTTTCTTCGCCCCAAATGCGACCATTATGCTTATGACTTTGCCATTCGTATGAAATGTGGCCTCATTACTGAAAATAAAACGTTCCTTGAACTCGGCTTCTTCAAGTTTCTCTTGCATATCAACACAGAATTGTTTGCACTTTCGCTTGTCATTTGCTGTTAT
>NC_068992.1:38023194-38024455 GCF_001194135.2 Octopus bimaculoides | reverse complement strand
TAGGCGACTTTTTAGAGAACTATCCCACGCACGCTGCACAGTCTTGTTCGATTGTGTTCGCCTTTTCTCTTTCAGTGAATGCCATTTCTATACCTAAAAAGATAAACATATCAAACATTAAACATAAAATTTTGACCTGTTTCTACACATGCTGTTAAAATTTGAAGTCATTTGAACGAGAACTGGTAAGGTTATTAGATTGCGAAATGATATCAAATTTTTTGAAACACCATGTGTGTATGTATGTGTGTATATATATATATATATATATATATATACTAGCAGTATAATCCGACCATGCCCGGGTGTGACTTATTACGCCATTTACGATGTCTTGCTAGGTGAAAATCAACTAAAAAAGAAAGCGTTGCAACGAAATTAACCTTTATGATGTAAATATGTTCATAATTCAAAAGACGATGAAATTAATAGGGAAAGTCTGAAGGCTGTTTTGCGCAACATTATTAAGCGTACATAAATTTCATCCACCTAATTGGCTATAGAAATGCTTGTGCAAAACAACTTTTTGCGCTGCACTGATTATATATAGCAGGGTAATCCCTTTTTGCAGGAGCTAGGACGGCAATTTGTGATGAAGCAATTGCTGGCGATCTGTTGCTACACAGTTCTGCCAGAATTCTATCAGATTGGGCAGTAGATGTTGATGCACCATTTTGTATTATGTTCAAAGTAGCTTCTGGAATGTGGTGAATTGCTGCAGTCTGATGCTGTCTTTTTAAAGCGGTTGCTTTCTTTCCCCAGCAAGCTCTCTTCTTTGGAGGCATAATCTATGTATATATTAAACAGAACAACAAAAGTTATAATAGACGGCAGAGTCGGTAGTTTTCACATATCTGTAATTTTTCAGATTAACACCCGCACGATTACCCAACCCTGACCCTAAAACCCAAAACCTAATCCTAACACAAACCCTAACAGTGACCCTAAACCCTAACCCTAACCCTAAAACCCTAACCCTGACCCTAAAATCGTAACACTAACTCTAATCCTAACCGTAACCCTAAATCCTAACCTTAACCGTAACCCTAAAACCGTAACCCTGACCCTAAAACCCTAGTGAAAATCGTGGTATATTTACAAAACATTGACGGCATAACTACAGAGTTGTACCCCCCGACTTTGGACGGTCATAACTTTCAGAAAAATGAATATTTTTTTAATGAAATTTTCTATGCATATATTATTTATTATGTAGATTCCGAATATACAAAAATTTTCGGTGAAAGTGTTTTGGGAGGAG
>NC_068992.1:38020346-38021367 GCF_001194135.2 Octopus bimaculoides | reverse complement strand
CTACAAAATGACTTTCTAAAATGAAATTCCATTATGCAGCTGAGGAGTACATTTTCATTGCTACATTTTATGTAGTGTTCTCACTACATGAATAAATGAAGTTTGTACGAAACGTACGTACTGCTATAACCTATTGGATTTTTGTTGCTTTTTTTCAAATATATATATATATATATGTAATCCTTTCTACTATTGGCACAAGGCCTGGCGATTGGGAGGGGAGACTAGTCGATTACATCGACCTCAATACTCAACTGGTACTTAATTTATCGATCTCGAAAGGATGAAAGGCAAAGTCGACCCCGGCGAAATTTGAACTCAGAACGTAAAGACGGACAAAATGCTACTTAGCATTTTGCTCAGCGTGCTAACGATTCTGCCAGCTCACCACAATACAGTATTGCTTATATTAACACCAACTCATCATCATCATCATCATCATCATCTCTCTCTATCTATCCATCTCTCTCTCTCTCTCTCTCTCTCTCACTCACTCTCTCTCTCTGTGTCTGTCTAACGCCCGTGTCATTCCCTGTAAGTAGTTTTTTTAACTTTTTATTTTCCGACGCGACTCTATCTATCTCTATCTCTTTAACTTTTTCCCCCTCTCGTTCTTCCTTCTGTTACTACTACGCATCTCTCTTTACCCCTCTCATTCTTCCTTCTGTTACTACTATATCTCTCTCTTTCCCCCTCTCGTTCTTCCTTCTGTTACTACTGTATTTCTCTCTTCCTCTCTTTCTGTCGTTGCTCACCTATTTTCTACTTCCTCCCCTTGTTTCTCCCTCTACCACTCTCTCTTTCTCTTCCTTGCCCCTCGCTGGTCACATGTGTCCGGTGACTAATTCTTTTCTTCCTTGGCTATCGCCGAGCAAACACGCGAACTTACTTCGTCCCGCTTCCAGTTCGTTACTTCACAGTGTTCAATATACACATTTTTCACGTCTGGCCGTATAGCCTTTTCCGTTTGTTTTCCTGTCTTGTTTTCTGTCCGCTACTACATTCCTCCATGGTACAAATT
>NC_068992.1:38016642-38018207 GCF_001194135.2 Octopus bimaculoides | reverse complement strand
GCATATCTGGGTACAGGACATTGCAAACAAAACGTGGACAAGAAAATAATAATAACCAGAGTACAGAAAACACACAGGCCACATAGAGAACATTTTCCTTCATCAGCTACCCCCGTTTTAACACCGGCGTTTCGAAGAGTCGGGCAGGACGCATCGTTAAAATGACTCTTCCCATGGACCGCAAATTAAATTTGTATACACAAATTAAGCTTGTGCCATGGAGGAATATAGTGGCGGACAAAAAACAAGACAGGAAAACAAACGGAAAAGGCTATGCGGCCAGACGTGAAAAATTATGTGTATATGAACGCTGTGAGGCACGAACTGAAAGCGGAACGAAGTAGGTTCGCGTGTTTGCTCGGCGATAGCCAAGGAAGAAAAGGATTAATGACCGGAAACATGTGACCAGGGAGGAGTAAGGAAGAGAGAGAGTGGTAGAGGGAGAAACAAGGAGAGGAAGTAGAAGAATAGGTGACCAACGAGAGAAAGAGAGGAAGAGAGAAATATAGTGGTAACAGAAGGAAGAACGAGAGGGGTAAAGAGAGATACGTAGTAGTAACAGAGGAAGAACGAGAGGGGGAAGAGTGATAGAGATAGAGATAGATAGAGTCGCGTCAGAAAATATAAAGTTAAAAACACTACTTACATGGATGACGCAGGCGTTCGATCATGTAAAACAACATATATATATATATATATATATAGCGTGAGAGAGTTAGGGGTTAGGGGTTCAATGTATGTATGTATGTATATGCTTTCGGTGCAAATGGTTTTCTTATACGACACCGTATCTTACAATCCTGTAAATAATAATAATAATGGTATTTTTATATAACATTAAAGTTTATGCCGTTCACCGTGCAATGACTAAAGAAAATAGTTTAATAACGAGGCATATAAGCGCTCGACAGAAAAAAGGTTTTCCTATCCGTGTGTGAAGGTACCACAATTATTCATGTTACCAAAGGCATGTGGGTTCGCGTCCCACGCAGATGGGAAAGCCTTCTTTTTTCTATCGAGGGCTTATATGTTCCGTTATTAGACTATTTTCGTTAGTCATTGCACGGTGAACGGCATAAGCTTTCAGCTTATATAAAAATACCATTGTTATTATTTACAGGATTGTAACATACGGCACCCTATAATAAAACTATTCGCATCGAAAGCATATATATATATATATATATATATATATGTGCTTACTATAGTCTCAGGCTGAACAAAATCTTGAGTGGATTTCTTACTCGGAAACAGAAAGAAGACTGTCGTATATATGTGTATATTTGTATATGTGTGTGCCTGTATCTTGGCTTTCTACACCCACCATTGCTTGACAACTGATGTTGCTGTGTTTACATTCCCGTAACTTAGCGGTTTGGTAAAAGACACTGATACAATGATTACTAGGCTTACAAAGAATAAATCCTGTGGTTGATTTCTTCAACCAACGGCGGTACTCCACCATGGCTGCAGTCACATGACAGAAACAAGTAAAGCAATAAAATCTATGCCATTTTCATTCCGAGCAAGGCCGGGTATTTCTGCTAGTATATATATATATATAT
>NC_068992.1:38015487-38016400 GCF_001194135.2 Octopus bimaculoides | reverse complement strand
CGTCGATGATACCCGGTCATAATGTCTTACGTTTAAGATGATCCCCATACATTTCCCTGAGGAGAAGTTTACATTTTTAACATCGACGATTCCTATGGATCGCATAAATTGTAATTCTTCGAAACATATGTCGGAATAAAGTATGCAGTTATAACATGCGTTCACTCCATTCCTGAAATTTATATATATATATATATATATATATTCAGGATTAAATAGAAAGACAACAAACGGAAAATATGACCTATCTATATATATAACTAAAAAACAAAATGTGTAGTAAATAAACAAACGAACATTTACTAAATACACAGACAGACAGAAGACACAGTTATATATATTGGACTTTCCTATTGGACTTTCCTCTGTCTCCTGTCTTTGAAGAACAGCTTTGCTCGAAACGTGAAACCACGTTTCTTTCCTTCCCTAAGCGTCTGCCAATACTTTGCATGTACCTCGTCCACGCGTTGTTGCTTTTTGTGTTTGTTCTTCGTTTTTTTTAATTTTTTTTATTTACTATATGTATAAGATAAATGGAATGAATAGACCTAGAATTTGCCCATCGGATGAAATACGTCGGGATTGCTTATCTTAAGTAGTCCTAGGTGCTCCTTACAACGCAATGCGGTTAGTCATAACTTGGGTTATAACTGAATGCGCGTATGGTAGACGCGTGTGTACTTTTTCTCTATTTTGTATAAATAGATAGGAATAAAGTATCCAGGCAGGTACCATATGAGGGGCTGCTGAAAAGTTCCTGGCTTCAAGAGTAATGCAAAAACTTGGTTGGAGGCCCAACCTTCCAAGTTCTTTGACAGGGCTTAGAAAAACTGAAGAACCACTGCAATAAGTGTGTGAATCTGAGAGTGAAATCAGAATTAACTGATCTTCCTGTATCTTCTTTTACCCAAAG
>NC_068992.1:38013931-38014869 GCF_001194135.2 Octopus bimaculoides | reverse complement strand
TGTGTGTGTGTGTGTGTGTGTGTGTGTGTGTGTGTGTGTGTGTGTGTGTGTGTGTGTGTGTGTGTGTGTGTGTGTTATCAAACAGAAATATACTGATAGCCAGAAATTTGAACTAAGAATGTAAAGACGGACGAAAAGCTGCTAAACATTTTGTCCGGTGCACTAACAATTCTGCCAGCTCGCCGTTTTCTGAGTTTATCTTACTAAAACCTTATTTCATGATTACATGAGTGATATTATATGATTTCTGAACAATTCTGTAATGTTCCAGGAATGTTTTCGAATTTGATATATTTGAAGGCCATTGGGCTGTAGATAGAGTTTATGTAGTCTTGTGTGTTATGGCTTGCTTGTTTTAATTTGCATAAACATTACCAGGGATAGAAATAGGTAGAGAGATATGCGGGGTATTGTTATATGGAAGCCACTTTTAGCGTGCTGTCTAACTCTAAATCTAACCCTAAACTCTAAACCCTAACCATAATCCAAACACAGATCAGGTAATTTCACAGCGTAGACTACGCATACTGCGATTGGCCGCACACGCTAAGGTAGCACCGTTATATATAAGATATGATATCTATCTATATATAGCTGAGTTTGTGAGTGTGTGTGTATGTGTGTGTATCCAATTCATACATTTACACAATTCCAAATTTCTTGAATGAAACAATCGGAATTAATATTCTAAATACCATAACCTAGGTAACTGCGTCATTTTTTCCGTCAAAATCAATCACAGTTACCAATAAAATCCATTAAACTGCGCAAAATAACATTTCCCCACCCTCTAATAAAACCTAAATTTCCTCTTTCTACGACCTTTACAAATCCTTTCAACTCCTACTTTCTCTTATGCATACAAAGTCATAGATTAAACTTTCCTTTTAGTTACGCTGTATGTAAACAAACAAGTTAGTTTTTCGAAGCGCTGAAAT
>NC_068992.1:38012283-38013627 GCF_001194135.2 Octopus bimaculoides | reverse complement strand
AATTTCAACCAATCACTGACAAGTATTCAGTTGTTTATATTTACTCCTTTGGCTGATTAAGCCATAGCTTCGTTTTATTTGCTTTTTTCATTTTAAATTTGCTTTTTTCATTTTCTTTCTTTTTCTTCGTTTTATTTGCTTTTTTCTTTTTAAATTTGCTGTTTTACCCTAACCCTATCACCGATAGAATTGTTTCAGAATCGTTTGTTTATGTAGTCGGCACTTAATGTATATCGGCTGAATGGACGTCAGTGATTGGTTGAAATTACAGAAATACGACAACTTTAACATGGAATAATTTAGGGATTTCTTTTTTTTTTAAGAAGTCTAAGAGAAAAAGATGTTTTATATGACACATTCTACCAGTGTTCCAAGTTTCAAAGTGTTTCGTTAATGAAAAATGTGGCCCCCGTTTTAAAAAAGATCCCTGTTGGTACTATAAAAATATTTTATCTTGCTTGACGATACTCGATGACATCTGGTGACATTTTTCTGTAATTTCCTAATTATCTTAAGTTGTTGTTGAAAGATATTCTAAAATGGTTTTGGGGGTTCTTGAAATGAAACTTAGAGGTTTTACCGAATTTAGAAGGTCATGGATTAAAGTTTATCCTCCTCGTCTTCAAACGAAGTGGCATTCAGCGTTTCTTCGCATTATCATAACGGAGCACTGCACAATAGTGTATTAATAAACAAAGTAAGTATACGAACTACACCAGTCATAGGGCAACCTGCGGCCCGAGGGACTTTCTGAATGGCATGCCTAACGAAAAAATTACCTTGAACTATTTTAGTAGTGCGGCCCGCTAAATGACGAGCTATGTTTCATGCGGCTCGCTACTAGAAAAAGTTTTCTCATGCCTAATCTACACTAATGTTTCCTCCCATAAAAAACAAACTCCGAAATATTCTATGGTGAAACCTGTATATAGTCTAAATGTTCGTACCCTCATTGTCAGAGACTTCTTGTTGTATTCCTCTCGGGGGACTCGCAGAGAAAACACAACGAGTTGTACTATTTAGTTATCACATTTATTTATTAACTATAAACAAAGAACTCACTCACCGAATGTTAGTTATCAAGAAACAAGAATGTTGTCCTCGCCATATCTATCACAATAACATTCAACTTCGACAGTCACACAAAACAACAACGAAACAGGGACCTCAGACGAACAACAAACTAATCCAACAGTCCATATAACACCTCCCCACTGAAATTGATGCTACACAAGAAGTATCAACAGCAAAGTCTCTCTTGGGTTTTACGGGTTCTCTTGGACCGTCTTGGGTTGTCTGGTCCATACTCTGGAACGGGTAACATGGTCTTGGGTCTGGTTTGTC
>NC_068992.1:38011725-38012216 GCF_001194135.2 Octopus bimaculoides | reverse complement strand
TTGAGTTAGTGGCACAGTTTCCGAGATCTCCATTGGGTGATCTGTTACAAATTCAAATACAGTGTCTTCTGCATCACCAGGTTCATTGTCTTCCTCAGTTGTGTACCGCGGTCGCAGCTGTTCCCAGTGTCGTCTCCACATCGGGCCATGAGGTATGACCTTGACGTTAAAGTAGCGAGTACCCAATGACTTCTTAATGATTGCTGGTACCCATCGGGGATCTTTGTCTCGGCGAGGTCCGTAGTATAGTGCATACACAGGATCTCTGGCCTTGTACTGCCTGGTAACTTTAGCGACATCAGCCGAGCCCGGAGTCCTTTGAGACTTATATGCTTCCTTAGACTGTTTGCTTTGAGCAATGTGTGCTGGCGATGGCAGCAGAGAATCAATCCTTGTTCGTATCTGCTGGTAATTCAAAAGTTCACTCGGAGAGAATCCACAGGATGTCGGTGTTCTCCGGTACTGCATCAAGAACTCTTGAAGTGCTCGTG
>NC_068992.1:38011230-38011598 GCF_001194135.2 Octopus bimaculoides | reverse complement strand
GACTTCCTTAGAGCTTGTTTGAAGGTCTGCACCAAACGTTCCGTTGCTCCGTTGGTAGCTAGGTGGTAAGGTGCCCCTGTCAGGTGTGTGATCCCACGTTCTTTGCACCAGCTCTGGAATTCCTCAGACGTAAAAGTTGGGGCGTTATCGGTGACCAGTATGTGAGGGAATCCGAAGTGCGCAAAATCTTCCTCAAGCAGATTTAAAGTGGCTTTGGAGGACGTGGAGGAAGTAGGATGAATGCATGGGTACTTGGAATAAGCATCTGTGATCACCAGCCAATCTCTACCCATAAAATTTATTGCGTGGTCCAGGTGTAAGCGGCTCCACGGCTTTTCTGGTAACATCCATGGGTGAACTGGAGGCTT
>NC_068992.1:38008508-38009446 GCF_001194135.2 Octopus bimaculoides | reverse complement strand
TACGAATCGGTACCAGTGGCGTTCCGTATTCGTCGAACTGGACTGGCTTCCAGATTCCCTTGGCGATGCCTTCTTCGTAACCTTTGGCCAGGTCATCACGAAGAGCAAACGGGACTGGACGTGCCTTGTGAAAGACTGGTGTTGCGTCCGATTTGAATTTCACTTCCAGTTCAAAGTTCTTGAGACATCCCAATTCTTGCTTGAAAAGATCTGGGAATTCATCACACATGTGACAATCTTGTTGCAGGGAAGCATAGGGCTCACTTGAGGTCTTTGGATATATCACTTCTGCACCTTCCCTCTTGGCTTGGCTGTCTATGCTTTTCAAACCTAGAACAGTGTCCACGGAAATTCCCAGAGTCTGGATAGCATTTCGACCCAGAAAATTAAGATCAGAGATCTTGGTGACGATGTATGGTATTAGATTCTGCTTACCGGTTGTTGGATCCTTGGTTTGGCCCATGATAGTTCCCAGAACAGGCAAGTCGTGCTTGCTGGCAGATTCATAGCGATGCTTGACATATTGCAGCTTTGGTTTTCCTAGTTGTTTCCAGACAGACAAGGAAACAAAATTGCCTGTAGTGGCAGTGTCCAATTCCATTGTGAACAGTCTGTTCTGGATTGTTATTTGCACAATCAAACTATGAATATTTCGGGAAACTTCGCCTAGGATCGCCTTGACTAGCTCAGCTTTTGTGATTCTTTTCACGGGAGTTTGTGAGTGGCCATTGCGTTGCTGATGTTGTTTTTCTCTACACACTGCTTGCAAATGTCCCTTTTTGTCACAAAAATTACATTTGGTTTCTTTGAAAGGACAGTCTGTCACTTTGTGGGCCTTTCCACATCGGTAGCATTTCTCCTGGTCTGTGGAATAAAACTGCTGATGGTTCTTTTGAGGACTCTTATTCTTGTTCTGTTGGACCTTGTAGACTTGCTTG
>NC_068992.1:38005488-38008027 GCF_001194135.2 Octopus bimaculoides | reverse complement strand
CTGAAAAATAGCCACTGGAATCGCCTTCAACTTGTCGGGCACCAAACAGTTTTAACAGAGTGTCCATATCTCTCTTATGTTGCTGCATTTGCTGTTCCATTTGTTCCCTAAAGAACTTTATCAGCTCTACTGTCTGTTTTTCCGCCATGTTATTAAGATGAACAATTTTACGGCAAAGTATGCATGTAATCCTATCGGCGACGCCAATAAACTCTGTTGTATTCCTCTCGGGGGACTCGCAGAGAAAACACAACTAGTTGTACTATTTAGTTATCACATTTATTTATTAACTATAAACAAAGAACTTCTTATACTTAATTTCTTCCCATTCCTTATAACTTATAGATATGGATATACCTTTGAAGCAATCTACGCTGTAAAATTTGGGAATTTCCATCAACAATTATCAGATTCAGAAACATGTGCAACAACAAAAATATAGCCTCTTCTTCATGTAACTACATTGCTCCAAACAATTATCAACTTTATGATAACTGCATGTCGAAATTTAAATATATTGTGCTAAGTTTGGCAATAATATTGCATCTTCCCTCTCCCCAGGACTTAGAGCAGCCTGATCGAAAATTGTTTTAAGATTCGAGTTTATTAAGATCTTTTATAGTTTACTTGTTCCAGTCTTTAGACTGCGGCCATGCTGGGGCACCGACTTGAGGTTTTAGTCGATTTTTAAAGCCTGATACTTATTCTATCGATCTCTTTTGCCGAAACGTATGACCAAAATATATTTTGCAAATGTAGAACATCTTCCACGAATATTTAATAAACTTCTGTTTCTGCAGATAATTTTCTCAAGATATTCTCATTGAGGCTCTCGTAGAAAACACTTGCCCAAGGTAACACGAAGTGGGACTGAACCCGGAACTATTTGGTTAGGAAGCAAGCTTCTTACCACACAGCCACACTTGCGCCTTTAGCTTCTTACCACATCGCCACGCATATATTTAAGAAACAAGAAATGAAATTTGGTACACGTCTTTCCAAATACATTTGGCACTTGAAAGAAACATATCTGTGGTGTTTAAAACGGTCATCATTAGTCATACCAACACCTATGCACGTCGCAGTGTTTATTCCAGCTTTCACGACAAGCTTTGTTTAAATGAAAAACTATTGATGTCATTTCAAAATGAAAATAGATTAAATTAACATTCAGAAATGTTATGTAACTTCAGACATTCTTCTAAATTTTTACTTCAGAATTATGTATTTCCAAATGGTTGACTAAGGCAGCTAAAACCTCAAAAGTTGGTATAATTATAATTGTATTATTTCTGCTTTTAAAGACACTAAACCACTCCAAATTATTTCCTTTATATTTCCAGGCGAGCTAGCAGCATTGTTAGCACACCAGGCGAAATGCTTAGCGGTATTTCGTCTGCCGTTACGTTCTGAGTTCAAATTCCGCCGAGGTCGACTTTGCCTTTCATCCTTTCGGGGTCGATAAATTAAGTACCAGTTACGCACTGGGGTCGATGTAATCGACTTAATCCGTTCGTCTGTTCTTGTTTGTTCCCTCTATGTTTAGCCCCTTGTGGGCAATAACGAAATAGGTATTTCGTCTGCCGCTAAGTTCTGAGTTCAAATTTCGCTGAGGTCGACATTGCCTTTCATCCTTTCGGGGTCGAAAAATTAAGTACCAGTGAAACACTGGGGTCGATGTAATCGACTAGTCTCCTCCCCAAAAATTTCAGGCCTTGTGCCTATAATAGAAAAGATTATTTTTTTAAGCACACTATTGTCAACATACATAGTTTTCATATATCCATTATATATTCATTATATCCATTTTCTTCTATATAACCTAAACTCCGGTTGACCAACCGAACCACCTGCTAGCGTACAACCTTAGAAAAGACTGTACCTACCCAGCTAATAGCCAGGAGCGACTCTGGATTTTATTGTCTCTTAGAGGTATTAAACCCCCTAACTTATACCTACACAATATATATATATATATATATATATAAATAATATATATATGCATATATACATACCTATATGTACATACATCTATACGTATATGCATATGTGGGCACATGGCGTCACGGAACGTAAACAACATAAAAAAACGCAAACATGACATACGAAATATGAATACATGGAATATGAACTTTTTTTTGCAAAAACAAAAGAATCAAATGGAAAACAAGACAAGTAACATAACGAACGGCCCTTCATTAGTTGTCGGCTGTTTTTCTAATCCGTATATATACGATGGGATTCTTTCAGTTTCCGTCTACCAAATCCACTCACAAAGCTTTGGTTGGCTCGAGGCAATAGTAGAAGACACTTGCCCAAAGTGCCACGCAGTGGGACTGAACCCGGAGCCATGTGGTTGGTAAGCAAGCTACTTACTACACAGCCACTCCGGCGCCTGTGCCAAATTTCGTTTTCTATTTTTCGTAATCATCCCAAGATCGGCAAAACAAGAAATGCTTGGCAGTATGTTTTCTCGCTTACATTTCCGTCTATGCATACATCTTTCTCTCCCGCTTTTCCTCCCTCCCACTCTCTCTTT
>NC_068992.1:38000354-38004741 GCF_001194135.2 Octopus bimaculoides | reverse complement strand
GTATATATACGATGGGATTCTTTCAGTTTCCGTCTACCAAATCCACTCACAAGGCTCTGGTCTGCCCGAGGTTATAGTAGAAGACACTTGTCCAAGGTGCCACGCAGTGGGACTGAACCCAGAACCATGTGGTTAGTAAGCAAGCTACTTACCACACAGCCACTCCTGCGCCATGTATATAAAAATGTACACACACATGCATATACACGCACACACAGACGTGTCTATGTATGTGCATGTATGTATGTATACATATGTGTTTGTGTGTATGCACACACACATGCAACCCTCCACCCCACACATAATGAAACCTTTCAGGAAAATTTCATTTATCTCTCGTGAAACCAAAATAAATACGTAACGGAATGTACAAATAAGTCAAACAATGTATTTGTCATTTCGAATTCTTTGTTCTTCGAGTTCTACAAAATCACTTGGAAATAAATAATAGAAAGAAAATGCAAACGATAATAAAACACAGAGAAATAATGTATGGGATCTTGGCAGCAGTGTGTATGAATTAATCTGAAGAATTGTTGTGACAGATTGGTTGTAGGTGTGCTGGAGTATATGTAGAGGTATGTATGACGTTTTCAGACAGCTAATGGGGCAGTGCTGTTCTTAGAGTGGGAAGAACCGTTGACAGAGAAACCGTTGACAGTGGACTTTATGACCTAACTTGACGATCTGTTTCAGTTTTTTCCTTTTTCTTTCTTCCTTTTTTCTCTCTTTTGCTAGAAATAAAGAACGGTCGGAGATATCATCTACAGTCTTTGAGGCACCAGCGGTTCTTATATAATTTCCTGCTCTCTTAGTTTCCCGGATTTTTTGCTAGCCTTCGACTTTTGCTACCGAAAAGGGTTTTTCAATGCAATATTTACACGCTACAAGGAAAATGTTGCAAATGACTTTGAAGCGTGTGTGTGTGTGCGTGCGCGCTCGTGTGAGTGCATTGTTGTTTTTGCATTTAGGAGATTAAAAAAATACAGTTAAAAAAAAACCCAAACCGTTTTTTGTCTTTCTATGTAATTATTTTGTTTAAGAAAGTGGACAAAGACTTTATTTAATACATTGTAACATTGCTTTGATGGTCTTTGTTTAGTTTTACCTGAAGCAGCAACCGACTGCATTGACAATACTACAGAGGTAACACTTCACTAGCAATAGTCCAAACAATTATGTTAGCCATTCGTAATAATTAGAGGTTACACTGAGCTACAACATCATTCCTAGGTAGAGAAATTAAACTACGTTAAAGAGCTTCTGGAAGTCGATAAAATAAACATTTTGAAAGTGGCTCAAAGGGAAAAAAAGGGCTGAAGTGGTATTTAAATAATCCCTTCTCCTGTAGGATCAGGGCCTGAAATTTGGGAGGAGTGGGGATAGTCGAGTGCTCAACTGGTATTCATTTCATCGACTTCGAGAGATTGAAAGGTAAAGTCGATCTCGGGGTAATTTGAACTCAAAACACAAAGGCGGATGATACCACTAAGCATTTTGTACCGTGTGTTAACGGTTCAGCTAGCTTGCCGCCTTAGAAAGCCATCCGATATCAGGGTTAAAAAATAAAGGAGAATAAAAACAATGAAAACATAAGAAGAAAAACACCAAGTCGCAATGTTACATACAAGAAACGACGAAATTAACGAAGCAGTGTGCCACATTGGAATTAGGATTGATGTGTAATATTCATACCGTTGCCATTATATCTGTTTTAGGGGATGTGTCCTGGTTACTGATCAATGGGCACGTTCAGCTCAGTATTGAAAATGTGAATGTGAAACATCACAGTAAATGCTACTATATTTAACGCGCGTGGAGGCGCAATGGCCCAGTGGATAAGGCAGCGGACTCGCGGTCGTAGGATAGCGGTTTCGATTCCCAGACCGGGCGTTCTGAGTGTTTATTGAGCAAAAACATCTAAAGCTCCATGAGGATCCGGCAGTGGGTGGTGGCAAACCCTGCTGTACTCTTTCACCACAACTTTCTTCCTGTTTCTGTTGTACCTGTATTTCAAAGGGCCAGCCTTATCAAACTCTGTGTCACACTGAATCTCCCTGAGAATTACATTAAGGGTACACGTGTCTGTGGAGTGCTCAGCCACTTGCACGTTAATTTCACGAGTAGGCTGTTCCGTTGATTGGATCAACTGGAACCCTCGTCGTCGCAACCGATAGAGTGCCACATATATTTAACGTGCTTTACGTATGGGTTTCCATATTAATCAGTACAGTCGAAAGTAGTCGAGGCGACCATATAAATATCTGTGATTACCCAATGGAGTTGAATGAAGCTGGGAAAAACAACCAGGAAGATATCATTATCATTACAATTAACCCACTTCGGAAAGCTTTCATGTTTCTACATTTTAGAAGCTAGGATTCCTTGTTCTATGAAACCCTCATTAAGATCTAAATTTTGGTTTGGTTTTGACTAGGGACCTTATATCACAGAAGAGAGAGAGAGAGAGAGAGAGAGAGAGAGAGAGAGGGCTGATTGGATGTTGTAATGTTCATATTAATCACAAAGGTATCAACTGAAATGACATTCAAATTGCGACGGGTTTATACGTAGTGAAGTGCTAAATTAATGTTTAAGAACCCCATTGTTAAAAAGTTACGCCAGAATGTCTCTTAAAAAACTGATAACATATGTCTATTCAATATTTTGAGGTCTCTGTGACTTGTGTGAGACTAAGGCTGTAGAGTGTTTTTTCATGTTGGGTGAACGGATAATAATCATATGGGGCAAAATTAGGTGAATATGGAGGGCGGTCAAGCAGTTCAAAGCCACAGTCACATACAGCAGCCATTGAAACCAAGAACTTGTGTGCAGGAGCATGTCCTGATGTGACAAGACATCTTTCGTCAGTTTTCCTGGGTGTTTGGTCTTGATAGCCTTTCGTAACTGCCTCAGCAATTTGGCATAGTACACTTCATTGATGAAAAAAGGGCTGCCCCAGGCGGCACACTCTAGCTACGCTGGTGCCATCACCTTCTCTGCAGATAAAACGACTTTGGCCTTCTTTGAATCAGGTGAGGAGAGGTGTTTTCACTCCGTGGATTGTCTATTTGTCTCTAGCTCAAAGTGATGAACTCAACACTCATTTTGAGTTTGGAAACATTAAAAGAAACCAGCTGGATCTGCCTCAAACAATGTCAGATTTTCCCATAGTGTGATCAGCTGGAGCACTTTTGGATCACGTGTCAGAAACATGACATTCACCGAGCAGAAACCTTCGTCATGCCAACTTCACAGTGCAGAATATTTTTAACTTTCTCATGGTGTATGCTAATAGCATTAGCTATATGATTTATAGTCAGTCGCCTGTCATCCATCACTATGTGGTGAACACGATCAATGTTTTCCTTAGTGGTGGTAACTGCAGGATTTCCAGACCTTCGATCATCTTCAAAACTCTGCCTTACCCTCCTAAATTCAGCTGTACACTTCTGCACTGTCGATAAAACTGGAGCGTTATCCCCCAATGTAACAACCATGTCAGCATAAATATCCGTGGGGGTTAAACCCGTTATCTGCAGTACTTGGTAACACAAAGATGTCAAATTTTGTTCATTTTCAAGAGAAGTCGCTACTAGTTAGTTTTGAAGTCCTTTTTGAACAGTGATATGTCAGTTTATCTGGAGAGAAGCAGTACGGTTATTAATAAGAAGGGTTGAAATTATTCTTTTCTGCTCTCGGCACTTTAGGGGAGGGGGCCAGTTGATTTGATCGACCCCAGTACGCAACTGGTACTTAATTTATCGATCCCGAAAGGATGAAAGGCAAAGTCGACTTCGGCGGAATTTGAACTCAGAGCGTAAAGACAGACGAAATACCGCTAAGCATTTCGCCCGGCGTGCTAACGTTTCTGCCAGCTCGCCGCCTTAGAAAGGTTGAAATTATTGCGTGCAAGATTTCACAGCTTTAGCATCGTTCCTTCCTAGTCAGCCTATGAACTTTTCAACCGTCCTCATAATTTCAACTGAGGAGGAGAGCGAAATACGATATGAAACGTAATAAAACAACAAAGCCGTCTACATCAAATTTATTATTCAATGGTGAAACAAAACAAATATTCTTTTGTTTTGTTAGATAAATTGAACATTCCTGGTTATAAAAAAAAAAAAAACTAATAAAATTTAGAAAAGCCCTGGGCCCAGGAAGCCAAAGAGAGATACAGACAGCCAACGTGAGCTCTCTCCCAATTCCTGCTGAGGCTGTCTTTCTCTCTAAAGAAATAAAAAATTAAAAAAACTTACAGCCTTTCTTTGAAATTGATAAGAGCCCCACCATTGCCATGATATCCCCGAAAGCAGTTTTGTTCCTTCTTACAAAATTTCTCTCAGAGGTCCTGTAGGAAGGCATGCAAATAAACACTAAATAC
>NC_068992.1:37999672-38000344 GCF_001194135.2 Octopus bimaculoides | reverse complement strand
TCAGACTAACTCTACTGGGAATATTGAAAAGAAAACTCAATTTAGCTAAAGTTGCAATAATTGCGAGTGGATAAGAACTTATGTTGGGGGCGTCGGTGCTGAGAAAAATAATGAATTTTAATTTTATAAATAGATTAGGTATAGCCTGGATGTTTAGATTAATATTTATCTATTATATAGATTTTGATACACTTTGTTAATGGAACGATTTTTATTTGAATGCGAGCGAAATTATGTCTGCTAATGACTGTTTAACCCTTGGTCTACCAGAGAAAATGTATGTCACTAATTACCAACTGGGTCCTTTTAATTAAATTTTATTCAAACTATCACTATTTCTTAGCTACATTTTATATGCTATCAGGTGAATGAAGAATTACTGTTTCTCACAAATTTTAATTTTAAAAAATAGTTATAAATTTTTAAAATTACAAAAATATAGAATTACAACTCTTCATGGCAGCGAATGCTGACAACATTGGAATGTTCTTGGCAAACATGGATATTACAGTTCTTACATGTATTACGAGTCTTCCTGCCTTTTTGTGGGCCACACAAAGAACATCTTCCTTTTTTTCTTTGGCTGAGGAATCTCAAATGAGGTTGAAGATCGTCTTCTTTTCTTGTTTGGTTGAGAAATGTTAGCGGTACTAGAAGATTGTTTGTCATGTT
>NC_068992.1:37995624-37999662 GCF_001194135.2 Octopus bimaculoides | reverse complement strand
AGGTTGAAGATCGTCTTCTTTTCTTGTTTGGTTGAGAAATGTTAGCGGTACTAGAAGATTGTTTGTCATGTTCTTGTTTAGCATTAACTCCAGTAAGTTCCTTTCCTAACTGAATCAGGCACTGTCTTCTTTTATCCTTGAAACTTTGCAAGTGAAGCTGTTTAGCAACAATGAAAGCATTCACTACACTTATATCAATCATGTTGTAGAATATAACCATAGGCCATCTTCGAGTCATTCCTTTGCAAGTGTATGTCCTTACTATCTTATCTAGGATATCAACTTCTCCTTTTGTTTTGTCGTAACATGTAATAACTTCAGGTTTATTTTCAGCACTTTTTTAATCAATTGAAGGCTGAGAGTGCATTGTATTCATAAGTGTGAGTACATAATTTTTCTTGGGACAATAAGACAGGATCATAGAATCCTTTTGAAATCCAAATGTTGTGTTGTTGATTTCTCTTTCTTTTCCATTTGTGAAAGCACTTGGAAGTTCAACTCTTTCTAATTGTTCCAACTAAAGTAGTTTTCTTGCTAAGCAGCTTTCGAGCCGATCCTAGACTTGTAAAAAAAATTATCACAAGTTATATTGCGACCGATATTTTAAAGTTCTTTTACTAGGTCTTCAACAAATCTTGAACCTTGATTTGTCTCTCTCTCTTTTACTGTTTTTTTTTTTCCATTGTAGATTTGAATTTTCCGGTCATAAGATGTTTCACTGTTGCATATTGCCCAAATTTTAATTCCATATTTCCCTGGTTTTGAAGGAATATATACTTGGAATGGACAGCGCCCTCTGAATAAAACTAATTGTTCATCAACTGTCACGCATGAACTTGGAACATATCCATCTTGCAAATTCTGATTCCACATTTCAAATACTTCTCTCATGGGCTCCAATTTATCATCACTTCTCTTTTTTCTTCTTGCATCATCAAAATGCAATACTTGTAAAATCTGTTGAAATCTTCCCCGGTTCATAATTTTGTTGAATATTGGGTGGCCATCTTCTTGACTCCATAACTGTGTAGCATTTTCATGTTTAGATTTATAAACACCTATAAGACTAGTCAGTCCAATAAATTTCTTTAGTTCAGAGTGATCAATTTCTTTCCATTTATCTTTGTAAACAGCCTAACCTTCAACAGTTTTCCATTTACGAATTACTTCAAGATTCTGGCACATAAAGTTAGTAAAACATTTTTCAATGCTATCACAAGACCTTTCAGCAAAACAGTATGGTCCACATTCTTGGCATACAATATTGCAAGATGAAGTTTTTACTGCTGCTTGAGTAAAAGGATTAGAATTCCAAACTTCTTGTCTGTCTCTAGAAACATATTGCTCATTCATAATTGGGTGGCTTGCAGATATTTGTTTTTGAGTATCTTCATCATCTGATGACAAAGAACCTAAACTGTCCAGCACTCAATCATAATCACCATCATCTTCAGAGCAATAGAAAGAATCACTACTATCTTCTTCCTATTCTTCATCTAATTCCAATAACCTTTTCGATATTTGGTCTTCACTCAAGTTTTCATGCCTAGGCATACTGGAAAGCACAACTGAATTATATGAAGCTTGACAGCAGACTAAAGGCAGATATTGCTCTCACACATATTTATACTCTCCTGAAAGATGATGCAATATATTCTAAGAGTTGCATCATCACAGAAATATTGCATCACCCTATAACCTAGCAGATTGAAGATGATGCAATACTACACAAATTTACAGGAATATTTTCATAATTTTTCCTATTTTATCTAAAATTCAGCAAATAAATTGAATACAATTTTATCTATTTTATACCTGATAAATATCTAGGAAAATAATATTTGACACTACTTTTATTCTGTTTAGAATGACATAAGTGTTGTCTGAATTTAATTCGAGGGTCCAATGGACCCATACGGTAATTAATGTATAAAGTGAAATTTTCTAGTTTTTATAAACACACGGAAAATTTCCTATTTGACAAATAAAAGGGAGTCAAGAAAAAATAAGAGTCACAAGAAATCAGCAGAATCAAATAATATAAGCAGTAGGAAAAAGCAAATAAATAAAAAAAGCGAAATGGGTCCTTTTGACCCATTGGTAGATAGAGGGTTAATGATATAGGTTTTCTGAAACTTTTACAAACCTCAGTTTAACACTAAATAAAAATATTACTCATGTAGCAAAATAATTATTGCAATATATATCAGGAATAGACGGTGAGATGGCAGAATCGTTAGCACGCCGGGTGAAATGCTTAGCGGTATTTCGTCTGTCGCTACGTTCTGAGTTCAAATTTCGCCGAGGTCAACTTTGCCTTTCATCTTTTCGGGGTTGATTAAATAAGTACCAGTTACTCACTGGAGTCGATGTAATCAACTTAATCCCTTTGTCTTTATTTGTCTCCTCTATGTTTAGCCCCGTGTGGGCAATAAAAAAATAAATATTTATCAGGAATCAATGTAGAACGAGCTAAAAGCTAGCATATTTCTATTGTCAAACGACCGTTAAGTTAAAGAAGTAACTTCCGCCAAACATGGAAACAATGCTGCTGTAGTATATTTTCGTTGATTACTTCAGCATTGATTGCCCATCCTTGTTAACGGAAATTATGTTATTTTAATTTGACGATAAACTTAGATAAGAAAGACAATAAAACAATTTCAGTTACATATATTGTGCTGATATGAGATATTTGAACATATTACAAATTCCCTTTTGATGATGTCTGCCAAACAATGCAATTCAAATATATTTTGAAAGTCTTTTGAAATAAGTAAATATGATTTGAAATAAATAGAAATTATTGGACACAGGTTCGTGCATCATATAGCTAGCTAGAGGCGATCGCCTCTCGGAGCTAATCAACAGCAGCATTCATGCTATTTCTATGGACTGCCACGTTAGTTTGGCAATAAATATTAATACTCAGTACTGCTGCTGTATCTCTCCTTTAGAGAGATTTAGACATTATAAGATTTATGCTTTCGAAAATTATATTATTCTAACTTAAAGTTACATCAGTACCAAATCCTCTCTGTTCTCCCGCACTTTCTTCCTCGCTTTCCTTCACTTGGTCCGATTGAAGGCGTCTACAGGAGTAATGTTGATTCTTCTCTCAAGCGACCTTCAGTGGATTTGGTAATTAAATCGTGGCTGGCAGTACACAATATCTGTTAGGTTACGTGTGACGTGAGGAGAATGACAACACTAATTCATGTTTCTGTATACACACATGCATACATATACGCGTACGCACGCACGCACACACACATACGCACGCGCACACATATTCAAAATCTGTATTAGAAGCATCTCTATAACATAAACATCAATGTCACATATACTTAATGTGTGTATCTTTTTAAATGCTTTTAGACAGCGGTATTTCGTCCAGAGTGTTAAAAAAGAACACACAATATATTCCAAAATCAGGCGAAACGAATCGCCCCTAAATTGAACGAGAACGACACAAATCGATATTTTGCCGTTATTTCATTTCATCAGGGCCGTATATTCGATTAACCTTCGAAACAAATTCGAATCTCATACACACGGCACGTGTCTCAATGGCAAGAAACTCTTATTTTAATACAGTGTGCATTAAATGATGTGTATCTCTTGCTGGATGGAGTGTATTTTTTGTTGACTCCACCTTAACAGAACCGTAATCTATCTATCTATCTATCTATCTATCTATCTATCTGTCTGTCTGTCTGTATGTATGTATGTATGTGTGTATGTATGTATGTATGTAGACTGTCTGAAGTGATGTACAGATTTTCCCTGGACAGGCTCATGTGCGGGCGACACATAAAATCTTCCGAGCGAGATCGTTGCCAGTGCCCCTGGACTGGCTCTTGTGCGGGTGACACATGAAATGTTTCGAGCGGGATCGTTGCCAGTGCCCCTGGACTGGCTCATGTGCGGGCGACACATAAAATCTTCCGAGCGAGATCGTTGGCAGTGCCCCTGGACTGGCTCTTGTGCGGGTGACACATGAGATCTTTCGAGCGGGATCGTTGCCAGTGCCCCTGG
>NC_068992.1:37993094-37994302 GCF_001194135.2 Octopus bimaculoides | reverse complement strand
GTGGGGTTGTTGTAGAATTTTCGAGTGAGATCGTTGCCGGTGCCCTTGGACTGGTTCTTGTGCGAGTGACACACGAGGTTTTTCGAGCGAGATGAGCGTGGTCGTTGCCAGTACCGCCTGACTGGCCTCCGTGCGGGTGACACGTAAAAGCACCCACTACACTCTCTGAGTGGTTGGCGTTAGGAAGGGCATCCAGCTGTAGAAACTCTGCCAAATCAGATTGGAGCCTGGTGTAGCCATCTGGTTTCACCAGTCCTCAGTCAAATCGTCCAACCCATGCTAGCATGGAAAGCGGACGTTAAACGACGACGACGACGACGAAGTAATCAGAATTGGGGATAATTATTTATTTAGCACTTTCATCTTCTCTTGGAGAATAATCACAAATTATATCTTTACAGAAAATTTATGCCTTTTATATATATGTAAGTTAATTGAAAAAAGAAATCTGGAGTTGAATGGAGAAGAGAATGTTTTTTTTTGGTTATTTTCAATCTCTCTCTATATATATGTGTGTGGAGGCATGTGCGTATGGTGAATTTTTAGAGGCTTGTTTAGGAGAAAAAATGAAAAATATAAAAGATAAGACAGAAAAAAGGACAGGAATAAAATAAATAAAGAAATAATGAAGAAAGAAAAAAATCGATGAAGAAATCCAAGCCATATGTTAATTGATTAAAGAGATGCAGCTTATGCATAGTAGAATGATCGCACATTCTTTATAGATACAACAATTCCACTACACCACTTACTTCCAGATCTGAAATTTTTAGCAGGTACAAACATGGACAGATTTCTTTACTCGAACAGGAGGACAATTCCCGCTCCGGATGAGAAGATATTTCTCAGACTTTGGCCTCCATTCTGTTATATTATTTTGCACCAGTTACATTAATTTTGATTTCTACAGTCAAGGATCTTGGTTAAATGTATAATTCTTAAATTTCTTCTTCTCTGTAAGAATTCTGTAATAATATACACACAGCCCTATCAATATTTGATACTGAACATATATTCCCACTACACACACACACACACACACACACATATATATTTATATTTATATTAAGGGCATTACTATACACACTCAATAATAATATGAAAAGAGACGAATCCCTTAAAAAAAATTAGATCTGAAGAATCTATTAGAATAGATGTAAGCGCTAATATATGATTTATAAAAACGTGACATATTAATAAAAATCTGT
>NC_068992.1:37992293-37992994 GCF_001194135.2 Octopus bimaculoides | reverse complement strand
TGTTGTCTTTTCAAATTTCTCTACTTCATTGTAACATGTGTTCGCTCGAGTCTGAAAAGAAGAGTTCTAAATAGGGGGAGGTAATTAGGAATTTCTTCCGGTATAAGGGAGATAATCGAAATGTAGGAGGTGGTAGATTTTGATTAATTTCCCATGGTTTTGTTCTATATTTTTGTCCCTCTCAGTGGGGTGATAAATTTCTTTATTTAAATGTGTTAGCAATGAAAAACCGAAGATAATCAATCTCTCAACCAAATCTCTTTCAAGCATAAAGATAGACATCTTCTCAAAAGGGCTAAAATTCACCCCAACTCCACGCAGAGCCAACCAAAATGAAGTGAAGGACAGTATAACGGAATTCTGTAGAAAATTAAGACTCACAGAAGCATTAACCGATCACAACACTGAAGATGACTCACTAGTCAAAAACAAAAGTGAGCACATCCCACACATCATCATCATCATCATCGTTTAACGTCCGCTTTCCATGCTAGCATGGGTTGGACGATTTGACTGAGGACTGGTGCAACCGGATGGCTACACCAGGCTCCAATCTAATTTGGCAGAGTTTCTACAGCTGGATGCCCTTCCTAACGCCAACCACTCAGAGAGTGTAGTGGGTGCTTTTATGTGTCACCCGCACGAAAACGGCCACGCTCGAAATGGTGTCTTTTATGTGCCACCCGCACAAGAGCCAGTCC
>NC_068992.1:37988150-37990103 GCF_001194135.2 Octopus bimaculoides | reverse complement strand
TAGTATAATAATACCTAAAATCTCCCAGAGGTTAGGGAGACAGACAAAGAACATCTTGCTTTAGTCACACCATGGAAGCTAATAAATAAAATGTCAAAGAAGACTCTGCTTGTCACTGATTTTATTTGTTTTTTTTCGTTTAGATTTATCGACTATCATATCAAACCTTGTATATCTAAAGCTTAAGAGAATAAAGGCCATTACCTATTAGGGGTAGGGGTGATAGAGCAGATAGAAATCATGGTTGGTATAGTCATAAACTCATGAGGTTTGGTAAAGGAAAACTTCAAACAAGATGTTGTCTGACAACTAAGCGGTCACCCACTAGCAGACCATTTATAATGAAACAGGGGAAGACTCATCATGTAGCACTATAGTTAAAAGTTTTAAAACAATGTTGCCATTCACGGCTATTCATATGGTTATTAATAAGAATATATTAACAAAAGGATAGAAATTTACGGATACTAAACTTATACCAAACTTATACCACAATAGAGGGAGGAAAAGAAAAGAAAATTATTCAGAAATGGCTCTACCCTCCTTATCCTAGTATTTTATATAAGCCTTTATATAAATAACCCTTTTAAACAAGTACTTACTATCAAGAAACTATAAATTCCATGTAAGGAGGAAAAAGTAATAACTTCTTTAACTCTTAAGCCTATAAAATAATCCCTCAATTTATATATGGAAAGATTAGTGAAAAATTTTGCATGTCCCATAACTTAAATATTCTTTTAACTTATACTAGACATCAGTCTTTTATTGATATTAGCTATACAAGTTAAATTAAAAATTTTTGGTCCAATATATTTTTAATCATTATACTTTTTCTATATAAATCTTCTCTATTGGTGTTAAGCTAAATATACTTTACCATAGCATTGGTAATTTAGCTATTTTATTTCTATGGTATTCTGCCCTAAATGATTATTTTATTTCATTCTTTATTGATTAATAACTAGCCTTTATCTATTCATAAATAATTTAAGCAAATCTTTGTATCTCTATTAATTCATACTTAGCATACATAAAACTATACTGATATATTTACTGCATACATATAAAAAAAAAATCCTTAGAATATAATTGTATTAATATATAATTAGAATGTTCTTTTACCTCAATACTCCTTTATTAATATTAGTATAGACCTATTAATCAACATTCATAGACAGCATATGATGAGTTAGTTTTTTAAGTGTGTAGTTTGTATAAATATTAAACTATTTCTGAATAATTTTCTTTTCTTTTCCCCCCTCTATTGTGGCATAAGTTTGGTATATACTCAAAAGTATCCATAAATTTCTATCCTTTTGTTAATATATTCTTATTAATAACCCCATGAATAGCCATAAACAGTATAGCAACATTGTTTTAAAACCTGCTAGTGGGTGACCTCTTAGTTGTCAGCCAACATCTTGTTTGAAGTTTTCCTTTACCAAACCTCATGAGTTTATGACTATACCAACCATGATTTGTGTCTGCTCTATCACTCCTATCCCTATATATACCCTTTATTCTCTTAAGGGTATATATTCCCTTTATTCTCTTAAGCTTTAGATATACAAGGTTTGATATGATAGTCGATAAATCTAAACAAAAAAAAACAAATAAAATCAGTGACAGGCAGAGTCTTCTTTGACATTATATATATTAGCTTCCATGGTGTGGCTAAAGCAAGATGTTCTCTGTCTGTCTCCCTAACCTTTGGGAGATTTTAGGTATTATTATACTAATGTGTCCATCTGTTCTAATTTAATTAAATTCTATGTCTTTGTGCAGCTGAAGATTGCTCTGCATTTTAAATTGATGTCATGGTTACATTGTTCAATTAAATGGAGTTGCATGAAACGATCGTACTGCTTTACCTCTGGATATCCTTGTTACTTATTTTGATTTTAATCACGTTACTTTGAAATTGTATGGATAATACCATACTAAATTCTG
>NC_068992.1:37985693-37987638 GCF_001194135.2 Octopus bimaculoides | reverse complement strand
CATGGCAGTGAAACATGGGCTGTAACTGCTGAGGACATACGTAAGCTCGCAAGGAATGAAGCCAGTATGCTCCGTTGGATGTGTAATGTCAATGTGAATACCCGTCAGAGTGTAAGTATCTTGAGAGAAAAGCTGAACATTAGAAGCATCAGTTGTGGTGTGCAAGAGAGACGATTGCGCTGGTATGGACATGTGGTGAGAATGGATGAGGATAGCTGCGTGAAAAAGTGCCACACCCTAACAGTTGAGGGAACCCGTGGAAGAGGTAGGCCCAGGAAGACCTGGGCTGAGGTGATGAGGCAAGACCTTCGTACATTGGGCCTCACCGAGGTTTGCCTCTAGATATACATATACACACTCACATATACACAACACACACACACATGGAAATGTGCTGTGCGTGAGAAGACCCGGCAAGCCAAGTAAGATCGTTGCCAGTGCCCCTGGACTGGTTCTTGTGCGGGTGGCACATGAGATGCACCATTTTGAGCGTGGCCATTGCCAGTACCGCCTGACTGGCTCCCGTAGGATTTTCGAGCGAGATCGTTGCCAGTGCCCCTGGACTGGCTTGTGCGGGTGGCACATAAAAGACACCATTTCGAGCGTGGCCGTTTTCGTGCGGGTGACACGTAAAAGCACCCACTACACTCTCTGCGTGGTTGGCGTTAGGAAGGGCATCCAGCTGTAGAAACTCTGCCAAATTAGACTGGAGCCTGGTGTTGCCATCCGGTTTCACCAGTCCTCAGTCAAATCGTCCAACCCATGCTAGTATGGAAAGCGGACGTTAAACGATGATGATGATGATGATGATATATATATACGGCAAGAAGAAAATGGAGGGGATCCAGAGGTAGTGTGCATCAACTGTTAGACATTATATTATGTCTATTTATTTATTTTAAACAATTATGAGAATATATATACGTATGTAGAGGTTGTGTTTTACATATATAAGTACCAGAAATTTCAAGAATAGAGAAAGAAGAACTGTTTCTTACAGCTATTTCTGCCAAGAGGTCACAGTACCCTACATGTTATTTCCATTTTCTCAGTGTACTGCAGTGATCAGTAGATAAAATTAGGATACTTGGGTTTGCCTCTAGGCTTCATCAGAGAGTTTAGAAGAGGGTCTAAAAAGTTCAGAGGGCTAATTTATGTATATATAGATATACATATACACACTCACATATACACAACACACACACACATATATACATATACACATGTACACACATACAAAAATATCAGTTATTGGTAAGTATAGTACAATATTCCTATTAGAGAGTGTATAAGAAGAGAAATAATAAGAGTAAAATAGAAGTAAGCAATAGAGTTTGAGAGAAGTACAACTTTGTAGAAAAGAAAAGTTATATGAAAGGAGAAATATATATACATATATACATATATTTATATATATATATATATATATATATGACGACTGCTCCATCTTGACAGACGATAGCCATCCCATCAACAATCCACACATATCATCACGCAGTACAATCACTCCGTTGGTGAGCCCTCAAGTGACTTTGAAGTCCGGCTGCTGAGCGACAAGGTCTACAGCACAGATGACAAATGTTCAGGTCTCTCGATCCTTGCCTGCTGGTATCTGCTTCTAAGGAAACGCTTCTGTGAACCAGCATGTCTCTTAAGTCCGGGTATTGTTTTTCAAACCTTGTGACATATGCCACAGGTTGCGGAAGGCGGTTGGTATTTAGGGTGTCTGGAATTTCTACCCTCATGTGTTTTCATGTGATTCACATATCCTGCTTTTGACAGAAGAACGCGATCACACACAATACACATCCTATACTCTCCATTGTTTACAATTTTTCCCTTTCGACAGGCCCACTTGCTTCGATCCAGAACATCTCCTTCCCAATCACTTTCATACATATCTAGTTTTTTTAGGTTTTGTTTAATGCAATCTTTATACCTCTTT
>NC_068992.1:37980367-37981328 GCF_001194135.2 Octopus bimaculoides | reverse complement strand
ATATATATATATATATATATATATATATATATATACATACATACACATATATATACATACACATATATATACATACATGCATACATACATATTTCATGCGATAGGAAGGGTGGATTCTGGCAGTGGTTCGTATTTTCCTTGCCTACAAATATACACATACATATAAACATACAATATGTTTACAGTTGAGGGCTTGAGATTATGGTCCATATTACGGGGTTGAAAGTTTATATTAATAGTTACGATAGCAGTTGGTACTAAAGGTAGTAAATCTCCAGGTAGTGACCATAGCTTCAGGTCGACCAAAGCCTTGTGAGTGGATTTCGTACACGGAAACTGAAACAAGACTGTCATACATATGTGTATATTTGTGTGTGTGTGTGTCTGAGTTTGTACTCTCACCATTGCTTGACATCCGATGTTGCTGTGTTTACGTTTCCATAACTTAGCAGTTTGGCAAAAACACTGATAGAACAAATATTATGCTTGCAAAGAATAAATTTTGTGGTCAATTTTTTTGACCAAAGGTGGTGCTCCAGCATGGCCAGTCACATGACTGAAACAAGTAAAACAATAAAAAAAACTATGCCATTTTAATCCTGAGCAAGGCCGGGTATCTCTGTTAGTACTTCATAAATTCAACATAATCAGAAGCAGTAAATGCCAGCAAAACATGATAATTGCATGAATAAGATGCAAAAAGTCCAATGAAATGCATTGAACCCTTTGTCCAACTATTGATTACCAACGAAAATTTACTTGGAAGTTCATCAGATATTTTTTTTCACTTCTTGAGTAAGTTTCCCCATATATTTCTTTAAGGTCACATTTGTCATACTTCTCAAGTTTGTATACTTATAAGTCAGTGGGTCTTCTGTAAGGGAAAATGGTTTTAAACCAACACATACCCACTCAATCCAACCTTAAACATACACACACACACACACACACACATATATAT
>NC_068992.1:37977735-37980236 GCF_001194135.2 Octopus bimaculoides | reverse complement strand
TATACAAGTGACTGACCAAACTACTTCCTGGTGAAAGAAAATTCGATAAAAATGGTTGTCCAGTTGCTTGTGTAGTAGAATATTCTGAATGCTGGGTTTTTTTATATGATTCATAAGATTTGTCCATCCAGTTCCTTTTTTTCTAGGATAACTTTTTTCCACACTTGCATTTCCATACATGTTCACTGTCTGTTTGGTTAAAATATATTCTGACGATTTGCTCGTTTTCATGTGGCATGGATTAGTTTAAAATAAAAGATATTTTGCTACAGTTTAAAATAGAAGATATTTCGCCAGTCCACTGATGAGAGTCTTATTTAGTTAATATGTTGGTGCAGAATTCAAGATACAGCCACATTGCAGGCGAAGTTATGATTTAATGACTTGAAGACAGAATGTATGAATCATTCTTGGCAATCAGAAACAAGAATCACTCGACAGCAATTATTTGACAACATGCACAATAACCAATTCCCAAGCATGATAGAATGTGCATCATTCTCAGTAGTCCGAATCAAACATCATCACTTGACAGCATACCCAATAGTCAATTCCTAAGCACAACAGAATGCATGAATCATTCTCAGCAGTCAGAAGAAAGTGTTCACACAATAGCTCAAATAATAATAGTACGCTGTATTTGCCAATTGAACTTTGAATGGAGTATTGAACCATTTGAAAAACTTTCGCTGACAATGTTGCAATTAACTGCAATTAATTGATATCTCTTTTACTCTCTTTCACTCTTTTACTTATTTCAGATATTTTGACTGTGGCCATGCTGGAGCACTGCCTTTAGTCGAGCAAATCGACCCCAGGACATTTTCTTTGTAAGCCTAGTACTTATTCTATCGGTCTCTTTTGCCGAACCACTAATTATGGGGACGTAAACACACCAGCATCGGTTGTCAAGCGATGTTGGGGGGACAAACACAGACACACAAACACATACACAGACATATATATATACATATATAGGACGGGCTTCTTTCGGTTTCTGTCTACCAAATCCACTCACAAGGCTTTGGTCGGCCCGAGGCTATAGTAGAACCCGGAACCATGTGGTTCGTAAGCAAGCTACTTATCACACAGCATCTCCTATTTAATTGGCAGTACGACTCCAATCAATTAATTGGACCAATATATTGCAATTAATTTTCCATCAATTAACATTTTACAACTCCTGGCTGGGAAGCGTAAATTAGAATTTTGAAAACCTTTTTTTTTTTTGGTGGGGTGGGGCAAGTATCGTAATCGTCGATATTGAAAATACAAGTATCCGAAGAAATTTTTGGAAAGAATGGGGGTGGGATCTGATGTTTCCCACCCAATATCCACCCATATCTGTAATCTGCATCAAAAAGTTTGAGGAAACAAAATTGACTAGTGTGAATTAGTCGAAACTCCATCCCACACTCAGAAATTTTTTTTCATAAATTCTGATATACTTTATCACATATATAATACATATGTATATTATATGTAATGGAGCTTGCCAGCATGAAGTAGATTCGATCCTAAATAGCAAAATTTAAATTGACACTTCAACAGCACTTTTCTCACGATAAAACAATAGTTTTTTCTGTGACAGCAGTTTATATTTGCCAGATGCCTTAGTTAAGCAAAAATAATGTTTTCACCACTTGACCTTTCTAAACTCTTCTATTTCACCAAAAGCTAGAATTAACAAGTATCACCAACGAAATCCATTGTTCTCAACGATATGTCTATCCTTCTGGATAGTTATAAAAACAGGAACCCCGAAGCAAAAGTTGGTCAGTTAGTAACAACTTGAGTTAGGGAGAGCGACCATCAGTTAGTGAACTGACAACTAGAATTATGGTCACAAGCAGGCGGCGACTAGAAACCAAATGGTCAGAGGGAGAAAGAAGTTTACGATCAGCGACTGTGAGACCCAACTTCCCTCGACTCTCTCACTATCTCTAGCTCAGCTCACTTTTTTCTTAGAACTTTACTCCATCTCTATCTGTAATTACTACTACACAATGACGAGAACACAAACACAAACTATACAAGGAAAATCTACGTCTAACTTTACTTTGCATGCTTTATGATTTTATCACCTGCCTGTCGAGGCAAGGTATTTTACAATGTAACGGTAAAATAAATATTTCCTTTACAACTTCAATCACTGTTCTTTCATCTTTACATAATGGCAATCAACGAAGAACCAATCCTTACAAGCTGATTACGACTCCGACGTTCCATACTATTGTTTACAAATTAATTTCAACAGTACAAATTTATAAACTTCCACCGTTACAAATTGGTGATCTCGACGTTGCACCATAACAGGCATTGATTAAATATATAGGAATACTGCAAAACCAAATCAAAATACAAATCCTAAACAATAGTCATGACTCTTCCATAATATGCGTTTCCACAAAAGAAAGATAAAGAAAATCAGAAAAAAAAAAGAAATAGAGAAAAAAACCTCAATGCAGCACCAAATCGCACACCACAAGGTTCGACGGAAC
>NC_068992.1:37975904-37977438 GCF_001194135.2 Octopus bimaculoides | reverse complement strand
GTAGGGGAGGGCAAAAGACTGACGTCCCAGATGAGGCACCTACCTCTAACCTGTTTTCCTTTCTTTTTTTCTTTTCATTGTGCTTTGTAAAAACTTGTATTATTTGAAGAATCATGACTATTGTTTAGGATTTGTATTTTAATATGGTTTTGTATTATTCAAATATCATGTACATACGTGTTATAAAGTATATCTAAAATCCGATATTATCGGAATCTACACCATATGAAACGAATTTGTTGATATTTTCATTTAAAAAATCCATTTTCCTAAAAGATATGAGGAAATAAAGTCATTGGAGGGGGGGGGGGCACTTGAGTAGGTGTGCCATAAGTACCAAATCAAACACTGAAATCGATTTACCAACTCTTCCTTTATAAGCTGATTGCCTAGACGTTAATACACATAAATGTATGACGTATTACACATAATTATTTCAATATGGCTATTCTTCCCTGTGCAGTGTTTTCATCTCCTGATATTTCGGATTCTATAGATCTTATCAGGCGTAAGTAATAACTGATTAAGGTCGTAAAATATATTAAGTACGGATAAATTTCTGTAATAAGTCATTATTTACTGTCGCTTTGTTTGCACGCTATTTCTTCTTAAATAATTATGATAACATATTTAGACATGTTGGCGATCTTACGACGTAAGATCGCCGACATGTTTACTTATAATGTACGTATACGTACCATGTGTACATACGAAAGTATGCGTTGAAGATTTGCGGTGTATGTTTGCCTCTAGATTGAAATATATTTTTCAAATCTGATGGCAAAACATTTCACCGAAGACAATGTTTTACTTATTAATTATTTGGTACAGAAAAAGGGTGGCGATGGAAGGTGTATATCTTTTCGACAGGCATGTTTTGATGCGAAATTGTATTTTTGATTTCCTGTTTAAGAGTGAACATGTATTTAACTTAGAAATGATCTTAACATAATGCATATTCCTTGACAGGCATAACTACAGATTTCTGTCCCTCCCCCAAGACTTTGAGGTGGGGCAGAAAATATCCAGAAAAATGGATATTTTTTAATAAAATTTTCTACGAATATGTTTTATATCATTTAGATTCCGAATATACAAAATTTTGGGATTTGTGGAGGAAGTGTCTTAGGAGGGGATGAGGTGGGGGATTTCGGAAAATTCACCGGAGTCCACTTCAATTCGTCTTAACTTTCAAGAAAATGGATATTTTAAAATGAAATCTTGTACAAATATACCTCGGACTATGTAGATTCCGAGGACATAGGAATTTTTGGGGAAAATAATTGGGGGTTATTTCTGAGAACTATTCCCCACTTAGGGGTGTTTCGGAACAAGTTCATAGTTGTTTAATTTTCTCCGTTTTGTGCGTTTGTGCATTCATAGATTTCCACTGAAGCAACAAACAGGCAATGAAGCCCTCACTAGTTCTCAAAAATAACCCCCAATTGTTTTCCCCCCCAATTCCTGTACCCGGAATCTCCATAGCCCGAGGTATGTTTGTAGGCGATTTCATTAAAAAATATCTATTTTCTTG
>NC_068992.1:37966801-37975742 GCF_001194135.2 Octopus bimaculoides | reverse complement strand
CTGTAGTTACGCGTTTAACGTCTGCTGATTTTACTGCTGCTCCTGAATTCCTAAAAGAAATATGGTTAATATATCGTGTAAGACCCGGTCACGAAAATTAAAAAAAACAAAAACAAAAAAAACCTACTAAGTATAATAAAAAAAAACGAATATGAAAGCAAAAATTTGCGGAAACGAACGGAGGTGGGGGAGAGGACTTTCGGAAAATTCACAAGATCCGATTTTTGCCTCATAACTTTCAGAAAAATGGATTGTATTAATGAATAGAAATACCGTTCAAATGGCACAGATTACGATTATAAAGAAATTTTTTTTTTTTTTTTTTTCGTGACCGGATCTTACCCTATATATTAACCAGAAATACTATGGCATTCTATTTATGGAAAAAATTGATAAATGTAAAATTTAATTGCAGGATTAGATATCATTTCGGCATACCTCCACATGTGTCCCCGCCACCCGATTTTACTTGCTCATAATTTTCAGAAAAACGGACATTTTTCGATGAAATTTTCTTCAAAAACGCTTCAGATGATATAGATTCCGATTATATCGGAATTTGTGTTGAAAAAATTTTTTTCAGAGGGCAGGGCAAAGAATTTCAGAAAATTTACAGGAGCCGGTTTTGTTTCTTCATAACTTTCAACATATTGGATATTTTTTAATGAAGTTTTCTATAAATATCTTTCAGAGTGTGTAAATTATGATTACATCGTTATTTAACCTGAAAAAGAAAATAGGCGTGCACACACACATACATACCGACACAAATCACATTTTTTTTCCGAATTTCGAGTTTCATTTTGTAGATATTTATGATGTGTGTATGTATTTTCTGAAAGTTATGAAGAAACAAAGCCGATGCGTGTGAATTTTCCGAAATTCACGAAATTTGTTTTTCGATTTTTTTAAATCACAACAAATTCTGATATAATCGGAATCTACACTGTCTGAAGCGTATTTGTTGAACATTTCGTTAAAAAATATCCATTTTTCTGAAAGTTACGAAGAGACAAAGCCAGTGGTACACACATGTGGAGGTATCCTTAAAAAAAAGAATCTTAGTGTTTATTTTAACCTACTTTGTTTACATTATTTAACTCCATATTTGTTCTGATTGAGCAGACCTATGACCAAGGTAATTCCAATCTTTTTTGAAGTACATTATTTATTGCCATCCTTTAAAGCAGAAATACTCGAACATAAAAGAACCTTCCTTACTGGTTTATAGGGGTTATCTGTTTCTAATAGGTATGCAGGTAATGTGAGAATTAAAACAAGAGAGTTTTAAGCTACTTAAACTTGTCCAACTTGGTAGCAAAGTTTTGGTATGGCTAGCCCTTGAAATCCCATGCCTCATGAGAGTAGAAAAGAGTGGAATAATTTGTGAAATGAAGGAAATAAAACAAAGTTAACAATCAAAATAAGTATTCTTTGCTCCAACATAAGACATTGGGAACTGCTCTTCTTGAAATAAATATTAACAGGATTATCATGGAAAAGAAAAGTTAGAAACTATTGATACTATTATGTCCAACACATCCTACTACATTATATATGCCTGCAGAGGTTTCCTTATCAAATAGTCTAGAGGAAACTCAGAAGAATCATATCATTCTCCCCAGCTCATTTTCTCTGAGTGAACATACTAGAACAGTGAATATTTACAGGTCAAGCCAAACTGGGGGGGGGGGTCACCTTGCATGCTGGGACCAACATAATGGTAACTGGACAGGCTCAGGAGAGTTGATAAAGTTTGGATCTGGTGAGTTCAGAAGAGTTATTTGGGGAAGCCCCAACAGGAACTAAATTTGATTCATATTTGTCGACTGTTGAATTATTACTGGTCATTTGATTTTCAATACCCCATTGGGAACTTTGTGGTCTCTCACTGCATGGTTCTAGATCACACTGAAGGTATTCTGGATCTGGTTTGATCTCTTTATGAGATACCTCACATCCCAAAAGCTGAATTTTCCGAATGGAGAATACACACTTGTTCTTGTTAAATTTAAGGTTATTTTGCTTAACAGCTTCCATGAATGCAGCAAGATTAAAGTCATGATCACTCTTGTCAGTGCCACAGACAGTGACATTGTCTAGATATGTAAATGTGGCTATTAGATTGTTTGCATATATAAATTTATGTATAGATTGTTGAAAACAAGCAACACCATGAGTTATTCCTTTTAGCATTCTCGTAAACTGCTACAGTTTGCCATTAGCTTCAAAAGTGGTGAACTTTTTATTTTCATCACGAAGAAGAACTTGGTAGTATGCATGTTTGAGATCAATGGTTCTGTATACACTATAATTCACAATGTCTGATCTGACCAGAAATCCGAGATAGTGGGAATACATCAAGTTGAGTGAAACGATTTACTGTCTGAGAATAATTCACAACTATCCTTTTTTTTTTTTTTTTGGTGTTCTTTGGCAGCAACAACTTGGCTCGATAATGCCTTCAGCCAGGAGGCATTGGACTTCCAACTTGATAAAATCTCAATTTGGCTTACTGTAATATTGAGATTTAACAGCAATTGGTTTACAATCAGCTGATAAATTATTGAATAATTCAGGTGGAGTAATCAATAAGTCCATTGATAAGAGCATCTCTAATCATTTCTTGTTGATAAATTACTCCAGTTACGTCCTTGAAGGTACAGTTTTTAGCAAACAACCACAAAGCACTAGGATATTCATCAAGGCTTTCTCCTAGCTGTTGATGTCTAGCAGCCAAGCAGTGTCAAGCATATATCTCATTTCTTGGCGCAATATGTAATTTCTCAAGGTTTGTGATTGCCGTGTCATAATCAGTGCAATCAGAAATGCATTCGAATAATGTTGGCGACGCAAAATTAATAAAGATATCTAGTTTGTTCACAGTATCATGATTTGCACTTACCGAAGTAAAGAAGCTTGTGAAAGTTCTCTTCCAGAGAACTTTCAGACCCTCTCGTGCTTGGTATGGCATCAAGTGTTTAGGATGTAAAAGTTTATCCATAATGTTTATTTCAAGAAGATTGAAATGAAGGAAATAAAACAAAGTTAACAATCAAAATAAGTATTCTTTATTCCAACATAAGACCTTGGGAAAGGTTCTTGAAATAAATATTAACAGGATTACCATGGAAAAGAAAAGTTAGAAACTATTGATACTATTATGTCCAGCACATCCTACTACTTTATATATGCCTGCAGAAGTTTCCTTATAAAATAGTCTAGAGGACACTCAGAAGAATCGTGCCACTTGGATTTTTGCAGTTTTATTTTCTTTCTTGTGATTTCATTTGTATAAAACACAGGAATACAGAAAACAAAGAAAAAATACCTTTTACTATTGAATGACAAAATTTGTAGAGCACTAGGCTAATTTCAAAAAATTGTTTCAGCTCTATGCTCAGAATTCAGAGTCCTTTAATTGGTTATGTATGCCAAATTTATTGAGTTTGTAAAAAAGTTCATTGTGTTTTTTTAAGTAAAATTCATTAACAATAATTAGATAGTTGTACATTACTCAACCACATATCTCCCATTTTGCTACATTACCTTTCGCCATCTTTGAGGCAACTTCATGATCCCATCCTCCCAGAAATTGGCATCTTTCTGGTTCATAAACTGGTCTAAGTAGTTTTTACACTCTTTTAAAGAATCGAAGTTCTTCCCATTAAGAGAATTTTGTAGGGATCAGAGTAAATGATAATCCAAAGGTGCAAGGTCAGGTGAATATGGTGGGTGGGGTAGGACATCCTATCCAAGCTGCACCAACTTCTGCCTGGTCTACAAAGAAACATGCAGTCTGGTGTTGTCCTGATGTAAGACAGCACCCTTTTGGTTAGCTAATTCTGGACATTTTTCATCAATTGCCTCCTTTAATCAGTCTAATTGGTAACAATAATAGTCTGAATTTAATGTCCTTCTAGTCCCACCAGATACAGAGCATCACCTTCTTCAGATACAGACCAGCTTTTGGAGAGATTGAAGGCAGTTCATTTCATTTTCCCCAGGACCTTTTTCATTTATGTTGTAAATAATCCATTTCTCATCACACATGATCATTCTTTACAAATATCGATCATTTTTTTTTCATCTGAGCAGAGAATTGCAGATGGAATTATGGAAATGATTTCTATTAAGTTTTTTCCATTCTTTATTCCAACATGTAAGTTACGAGGCACCCAAATATCATAGCAGTTCATGTAACCAAGTGTTTTTAACTGCATTATAACACTCACATGAGATACATGGAGAATCTCTGCGATGTTTCATGATGCGTGACATGAATTATTTTTTATTAAAGTCTGTAGGCCTGCCGGAACATTCACAATCTTCCAGGTCAAAATTTTCGGTTATCAACTTAGCAAACCACTTTCGAACAGTACTTTCATCTATGACACCATCTCCATAAACAGCACATATCGTCTTTGTTGTTTGTGCAGTGCTTTTTCCTTTCTGGAAATAAAAGAGCATTAAATGACGAAAATGTATTTCATTTTCCTTCATTTTCAGTTTTATCATAAAAACTGTAGAAGTAAATAATCTCCACAAAATTCAAATAAAAAAAATTGTGGAGATCTCTTTCAGAAAATATATATATATGTCATATATTCCTGTCATGTGATTAAACATCAACTAAAAAATACTACAAACTTTTTTGCCAACCTAATATATCGTGATAAATACCATAATATCTAATCTTGATTAACTGACTTTTCAAGCCTGTTTGAGTTTTATGCTACAAACCCCCTTTGGAAAGGTAGAAATATAATTATCTCATATCCTTACTTTTATATATATTTGTTATTTTAATTACATTTTATAATGTGAACAATTAGCAGTAAAGCGGTATAAAAAAAGAATTTGCAATATTTAATCAGGTCTCTTCGTGTGTAAAGTTCAGATATGTAAGCTTAATTTTAAGAACGAAATGTAGCTAATTAAGGAGATCCCAGTACATACTGTATTTGAACTTAGAACACAAAGAGTTGCATATAAATTCAGCAACTCAGTTTTATGTTTCTTTACTAATTGTCACCCACTACATTTACTACATAATGAACACAAGTTCAATAAGTGGAATAAGTTTTATGAACCACAAAGAATGTCTGGACATAAGTTGGCTCGAAGAGAAACAAAAGACATAAGAGAAGTGTGCTTAAACAACACATATAGGAGCAAGCAAAAATGACTAAAACAGCACTTGCTAAAAATGAAAGGGGCTTGGCCTCTTGTAACTGTTTGAGGTGAGGCAACAGAAGCTTCATGTATCACATATTTGCCCACAGGCTCATTGATTTCTGGTTCATTGTTATTGTACACAATATGAGCAAGTTGTGAGTGCATAGGTCACAAGAAATGACATGCTGAGGAGGAGTTAGTATGAACTTACAAGCACTAATTCACACACCAAAAAAGAAAATCCTTCAGGGCACTGTGAGTGCAGAAACAAAATCAACAAGACTTTGCAGGGGCCATAAAAACTAAGGACACATAGGAAATAGATTTTCTAAAATGCCCTGAAGACATTAGAAGTAGTGAATAATTTCAGTAATCTTGGTGACCTAATTAGCAGTAAAGGACAATGTTTTGAAAGTACGATTGCTAAAATAAGAATAGGATAGAGAAAATTACTTCTATTGGCTACAAAAGGTCTCTCTCTCTCTCTGAATGAAAGGCAGAGTGTATGATGCTTGTATTTAAATAGCAATGCTACATGATAGTGAGATGTAGGCTGTGAATGCAGAGGATATGCAAAGACTAGAGAGTAATGAAGTTAGCACAATCCATTGGTTGGGCATGTACAACAGAGTGCTAAGAGGAATCAGATGTAGTGTGCAAGAAAGACGACTGCACTGGTTTGGTGATATGATGCCTATGGATAAGGACAGTTGCATAAAGAAGTGCCAGTTACTTTTGAAAGAGGAGACCCAGGAAGACATGGAACGAAGTAGTGGTGGTTGATTTTAACATGTGCCTTATAGAAGAGATGACAAACGAATGAGGCAGTTGGAAATTTGCTGTACTCAAGAAAAACATAACACAGCAAATACGATGTGCTAAAAGCATTCTGGTTATACTTGTGACCTATTCTACCCCATTAAGCATTCCTCACGTCTCATTGCCCTGACAAACAGCCCTCAATCACCTCACTATCTATGGCACTACCTAGTGGCTGTAATGATTTGAGAGTGTTGGCACATACTACTCCTCTCACTTTCTTTGCACAACCAATTATCTCCTTCCCCATTAACCTCTTTTCTCCATCCATGCTATTTCACTGACTACCCTTCTATGCTTTCAATTGTCTCTCTCCTCTGCCACATCCCATTATATTTCATTCTTGGCACTCTTGCATACATGCCATCATTTCCCACTCACTATAACCACCCTTATGTACCCTTACATCTCCCTCCTTTCCACTCCAACATCATCCTGTTGCTCATTTCCACTCCTACACCTTGCACATCGTCACCCCCATCTATCCTTTATGAGCCATTCTATCTCTCAATTTATCTCCTTTCCATATAGATATTCCCCATCAAGCATACCTCCTCTACTCCCATTTCTAATCATCTGTTACTTTTCCCTTAATGACAACCTATGTCTTGTGTTCATACCACTTTTACATCAAATCAAATCTACAGACATTGCTAACATTATCAATCAGTTACCACTACATTATATTCATTTTGTGTTATCTTACTGTCTCAGTAGATGGTTAATTCTTTCATCTCCTTTTGGCATATTCTATATTTGTTATATGATTTTGTTCAATCTTTCAGCTGTAATTAGTGATTCAGTCTCTCTTCTCAGGTTTCCATCTCTCAACCACAACCAACATTTATAAATATACTCAGTCCTTCCTTTCCCTCTCCTAACCTATTGTTTGTACCCTCTCTTATGTTCACTTTCCTTTTCTTTGAGAATTTCCTCTGGTATTGCATCATTATCATCTTTATCTCCTCTCAACTGTTCCCACCCACTTCTGTATAATGTGGCAGCCATGTATTCCCTCTGTAGCTTGTCCCTCTCATATTTTATTCTTGACATAAAGCCACCTCAATTTTGTTGTACAAATGCATCAGTTACCACAGGAACAATTTTCACCTTTGTGTTCCCCAACCTCATCTCTTAGGTTTAATGTTCATATTTCTCAATTTCTTTGATTAACTTCCTTGATATGCCATCTACTATTATATGGGATAACAAAATCAATTAGTTTACTGTATTTGTTCTTTTTGTCTTCCATGATCACATCTGATCTCTTTGCTTTCATAGTATACTCAGCCTTTATGAAGAAATCTTGTAATTATCATTCACAATGACAACCTATGTCTTGTGTTCATGCCACTTTTACATCAAATCAAATCTACAGACATTGCTAACATTATCAGTCAGTTACCACTACATTATACTCATTTTGTGCTATCTTACTGTCTCACTTAGTAGATGGTTAATACTTGCATCTCCTTTTGGCATATTCTGCATTTGCTGTCTATCTAATTTTGATCAATCTTTCAGCTGTAATTAGTGATTCAGTTTCTCTTCTCAGGTTTCCAGTTCTCAACCACAACCAGCATTTGTCAGTTCCAACTTCCTTCTGTCTTCTGAATCAGTCATATATTGGGTCATCCCATAAATAATGCGTTTTTTTTTTTTCAATTGCATGAACTAAAAGTCGGAGGGGGACAGGATAAACTACCTGCATCATCTTGCTATAAAAGCAGGTAGTAATTTTACCTTGTACTTATTCTTAGTGCATGTTTTGAAGAGTGCAGTTCGATATTAACAGCTACTTTTTCAAAGGAGTATATTTTGTTTTATGAGTTCAATAAAAGCAACAACGCAACCAAAAGTATGAGGAATATTAATGCAGTATATGGGTATCAGACAATAAGTGTAAGCCAGTGTCAATGTTGGTTCCAGAAATTCCAAGCCAGAAACTACAGCCTAGAAGACGAGCCTCATCCTAGAAGATCTGTAGAGCTTGACGAGGACAACTTGCATACCCTGGTGGAACAATATCTCATTGTAACTGGTGAGGAACTAGCAGAGAAGCTTGGATTTGGTCATTCAACCATTCATCAACACCTGCATGCCATTGGAAAAGTCAGCAAATTGGGTCAATGGGTTCCTCAAACTTTCCAAGTCTAATCACATGCAGAGAGTGAATGTGTGCTCTTCTTTGTTGCCACATCTCAGGATTGAACTGTTTTTGGACCAAATAGTGACTGGTGACAAGAAATGGCTTCTCTATAAAAATGTCAAGTGCTGAAGACAGTGGGTAGGAAAAGGAGAAACACCAGCACCCCAGGCTAAAGAAGATCTTCACCCACATAAGGTGTTGTTATCTGTTTGGTGGGATATGAAAGGTTTAGTCCACTTTGAACTGTTAAGCCCAAACCAAATGATAACAAAGGAGTTCTACTGTGAGCAGCTTGAGTGGCTTAAGTCAGCACTAGAAGGAAAACAACCATCTTTGGTTTCAAGATGAAAGGTGTTCTTCCATCAGGATAATGCTCGGCCACGTACAGAGAGGATGACATTCCAAAGGCTGGAGCAGTTTGAATGGGAAACGATAATCCACCTACCATATTCATCAGACATTGCCCCATCTGATTATCATTTACTCTGCAGTCTTCAAAAGCATTTGGATAGAAAAAAAAGAAGTATAAAAAAAAAACACATTATCTACGGGATGACCCAATATTTCCTTCTTTTCCCATCTATTTCAAATCCTAGACAACTCTTTCTTCACAGTATCCATAACATAGATTCCATATCCCAAATCAGAACATTTATGGTATCTTTGAAGAAATGCTTTAACTGAAAATAAATTGAAAGAAATACAAAGACAAACTTCAGGAACAAGTATTATATCAGGCAAAGAGAGCTGCAGGCTACTTAAAACAAAGTAAGACAAAAAAAAAAAAAAAAAAAA
>NC_068992.1:37965055-37966581 GCF_001194135.2 Octopus bimaculoides | reverse complement strand
CCTGCCACTATTCATCTCTCTCTTCCTTACTCTACCATCCCATCTGCACCCTGATCCCGTTCCTTACGAGTATACCCTGGCACTTACTGCTCTTGCTGTCCCTCTCCTGCTCTTGCTGTCTCCTACTCTTTCTCTCTCTCTCTCTCTTTTGCTCTTCCCTCTGGTTGAGTAATCATGTATTTCCTCTACAGCAACAAACCTGTTTCTACCCTCATTCTTGATAATTCTCTCTCCCTCCTTTTGCTCTTACCTCTGGCTAGGTAACTATGTGTCTCCTTTACAGCAGCACACCTCTTTCTTGTTAACCCCCCCCCCCTCTAGGTAACCATGCCACTCCTCTTCAGTAGTATACCTGTTTCTGCCCTCATTCTTGTTAACTTTTGCTCTCTTTCTCTTTCTGGGTAAGCATGTACCTCCTCTACAGCAAGACATCTGTTTCTGTCTCTGTCACACTAACCTTTCATCATCTGACACAAGATCACCTCCTCCAATTCCCCATCCCCTCTCAAAGATTCCTTGTCTTGCAAAATTACTTGGTGACCCTGCCAGTGCAGATGTCACTTGAAAAGCACCCAGTTCACACTGTAAAAACCATGCCAAAATTGACTTTGCCTGTCCAAGTGCCACGTAAAATGCACTCAGCTCACTTTGTGGAGTGGTTGGTGTTAGGAAGGGCTTCCAGTTGCAAAAACCATGCCAGAAACAGACACAGAAGCATGGTCTAGGCTCTTGCCTGGCCTGCTCTTGTCAAACCATCCAACCCATGTCAGCATGGAAGGAGGATGTTAAACAATGATGATGATGATGTTCCAGTATTAACATTCCAGAGCGTCAGAAGTATTGTGATATTTGAGAGGACTATTACTTTTCATCCTTCTAGAGTTTATAAAATAAATTAATTTAATTGACTATACTCTCCCTCAAAATCTGTGAATAAAAACAAAGACTTCTAGACAATAAACAATAATCATTTCAGCGGGAGCTGGAAGAAATTATCAGGATACATCAGTATCTTGTGATGCTGATGTATCCGTTGTTGGTATCTTGTATTTTTACTTGACTTCAGTTTTTTTGTCTTACTTCATCTTTAGCAGACTGTGGCTCTCTTTGTCTGATGTTATGCTTTTTTCTGAAGCTTATCTTTGTATTTCTTTCAATTTCTTTTCAGTTAAAGCATTTATCCTTCAAAGATACGATAAATGTTCTGATTTGGAATATGGAATCTATGTTATGGACACAGTGAGAAAAGAGATGTCTAGGGTTAGAAATGTTGAAAAAGCTGCTGAAACTGAAAGATTTCATCATCATCATCATCATCGTTTAACGTCCGCTTTCCATGCTAGCATGGGTTGGACGATTTGACTGAGGACTGGTGAAACCGGATGGCAACACCAGGCTCCAGTCTGATTTGGCAGAGTTTCTACAGCTGGATGCCCTTCCTAACGCCAACCACTCAGAGAGTGTAGTGGGTGCTTTTACGTGTCACCCGCACGAAAACGGCCACGCTCGAAATGGTGTCTTTTATG
>NC_068992.1:37955012-37962872 GCF_001194135.2 Octopus bimaculoides | reverse complement strand
TTGCAACCCGAAATACCTCGAGTCTTTGGTCCTCACGGCGCAGAACATTGGCAAATCTTTCCTTATCTGCTTCCCCTCTGGCTAAATAAACCTGTCGCCTAGCCTCCCTTCTGGCACATTGGTACAATTCCCTGCTACCACCGTTCTTCCAGTCCTTCCAAGCTTGTTTCTTTTGTCTAATAGCCCTGTCTACCTCCTTGTTCCACCACCACGTTACTCTGGGTTGGGAGGGGACCTTACACCACCCACAAATCTGGTCGGTGGCTTTCAACAGGTTGTCCCGCAGAAATCTCCAATTGTCTTCCACTCCAATTGTGCTGACTGATTCATAAGACACAAGGAAGTTGGAACTGACAAATGCTGCTTGTGGTCGAGAGATGAAAACCTGAGAAGAGAGACTGAATCACTAATTACAGCTGAAAGATTGATCAAAATTAGATAGACAGCAAATGCAGATTATGCCAAAAGGAGATGAAAGTATATATAGTTGTACATGAATGCTGTTTTTTTTTTTGCATGCGCCACACATATGACTGTAATATTCTTTGTGGTTATTGTAGTCCTACCCATGCATGCATGGAAGATGGACATTAAATGATAATGATGATGTGATTGCTTACTATTTTATATATTTTATCATACTCTCTGCACCTTTCCCCACCTCCCATCATGAACAACTGTACATTTTTGCCTATCTCTTTTCTTCAAATTTTTGTCTTTATAATTCTAACCATTTCTTGCAGCCTCTTAATTCTTTATGTTTATGACTACACTTTTATCTCATCTCTTTCGCCTTCTCTTCCCACTGTGCATGTCTATTTGTCCATTTCTTTTGCCTTTGTGTTGTTTTCTCACTTATTTTCCATCCCACTCATTTCAACCTGGATCTTGTTGCAAACTTTGCTGCCTCTTCTATCTCATTTCCCTCTCTCTTTGCCTCCTCCTTCATTGTTTATCTTGCAGACTACTCATGTTACTTCTCAGTGGTTTTTCTACTTCTCTCCTATTAGAGCAACAATGACTGAAATATCAACTAATGTAAAAGTATTTTATTGACTTAATTTAAATTCCTCTTGGTGAATCTTATTAATGATAATTACTTGTTGATGTTTTAGAGTTGCTCAATGTTGAGGAGTTACCTACAAGTGAAGAAGACAATGGGTACAAGTGGAATATAAACAACAAGTACTACACTGCACAAGTACAACTGTATGCCTTGCCAGATGCCACCTCTCAAGTTTGTAGGCAATACCCTGATTCAGTACAAGCTGTTATTCTCTATTTTGATGCAGATGAGGTTTGCAATGCATTTATAGCTTTCTTTTGCATATTCAGAAAACATTTCCAGACTTAAAAATTCAAAAATCCAATGAATCCAAAGTATTGATGAGAGTTGTTATTACAATTCTGATAGTCCATAGTGTATTTAGAGCATCAGCATTCTAATGCTTCTTAGCATACCTAGCTGACAGAAATATATAAGAGATCTTTGAGTATTACCAATAATTGTCAAACATTATACATGGAGATGATTTATTTCTTATCTGTTGCTTAAACCGTAAAACTGGTGTTCAAAAGTAGCTATAATAAGCCTTTTGGCTTCTAGAGACATTTGCAACTTCACCATATTTGATATCTTCAATATCATGATGCACTGTCTCCTACTGCAACTGCCTGTGTGTAGGTAGTGTCACTGTTTGAAAACTGCTCTGAGCTTCCTGTTTGCTGGGCTACTTACAGGGATCTAAGTAGTAATTAGCTGCAATGCATGAGTCATGGTTTCTTATACCTCCACTGTCGGTGTTCCTCTAAAGATTGTGGTCACGGTTCCTATTGAGTAAACCATGTTTCTAGTTGAAATCCAGTTTAAATAATAAAGACCAGTAACTGAGCTAGATTCAAGGGAATGTATTCTTTTCTTTACTGAAAAAAAAGTCATTAACCAATGCAAAACAAATCATTATAAATAGTGTATCATAACATAATACAGCCTGTTTTACTGACAATTTTCCTTATTTACCCAACAAAGAGTAGACTTTGTGCAATATGCATAACCCTCATTCTCTGACATAATCAGAAGAATTATCTGATAAAATATTAATCAAAAAGTTAAATAAAAATAAAAAATTCTATCAACATATGTAATCTGTATTTGAAAGTATTTTGCACTTCTATTTAAGTCACCATTGCTATGTATATTCACATATGAAATCAGTTACATGCTACTGATTTCACTTTCAAATAATCTGTATTTGTCTTGCATTTCACTTTTTGTATAACTGATTTTGTTTCCTCTAAAATCCTTAGTTTACCCAGCATATCTTGAAATATTCAGTGAAAAAAAAGCAAAATTTGGAACAACAAAAGAATAAAATTTTATTTTGTTGAGTCAATAAATTTGGTGCCAGTGTTCATCTGACTGCACTCTTTTTTCTTTTTCTTTTATGCTTTAATCTGAGGAGATTGAAATAGGAGGAAAAGCCATAATTCATAGGTTATCCACAAGCTGGTGGCCTGACTTGAATACCTGCAACAAAGTGAACTCTACTAAACAAACCTGTAAAGTGCAAAGTGGTTATGTTTAACCAAGTAACAGGTTATGCCTACCACCCAAGAATGGATACAGTCATTCTGATGAATATCTGTACAATTCACCTTTCCCCTAGCTATGGCAGAAGACACTTGCCTGAGCTGCTGTTTATTGAAATCAAGCCCAAAACCATATGATTGCAAAGGGACTTTTATAACCGTGTGCCTGAGCCATTACAAATTTGTAACCTTGAGCCAGTTTTTTAAAAAAATCATTGTTTTTATTATCTGAATTTGGGAGTAAAGTGAAATGGAATGATAAAAATGTGTTTACAGTTCATCTAACAATATTATTGTAAAGAAATGTGAATAAAGGAGAGTCATTTACTTCCTACATCTGCATGGCACTTTCAAAAAGTGTAAAATCATAAAATCTAAAAATTTAATTTCTGGAACTGAATCAAAGAAGAAAAAAAAATTAATTTGAGTTATTTAAAAATGATTTTCACAAATTAGTCAACTAATACTGGATTCAGTGTCTGAATAGCATGGATAATATTTTGTAATAAAATATCAGTGTTAGCCTAGAAGCATCATAAGATTGAATCAAAATGAAAAGGTATATGGAAAATATGCATTTGTAATTATTTAGCTTCTGAAGTATGTTTATACCTGTGACCTGCACAGTTGATGTTCAGTTTGAACTTCTATAGGTTCACACATAGATGTAAAAAAAAAAAACATGAGTTGGGAGTGCTGCAATTCCTAGTATGGTGGATTACAAGAAGTGTTTCATACAGAGTTTAGTGTATGAGAAGGGATGCAAAGAGTGTTGTCTTTATAGGAGTAGTTGTTGAATGTGATGGCAAGTAAGCTGTTGATGTGCAAGTGTGTAAGGGAGACAACTAAACCTTAGGGCACGTTAGAGTTAATGTAGTTTAGTGAGAGCTCCATCAGTGCATGTGATGGTTTGATCTGACATGAATCTTCCCACTCTAAGAAATGGATAAAGCATAGCAGACCTTTTTTTATCTAAGAGACTTGCATGTCAAACATGATCAAATACTTCACTAACTTTTAAGCGTAACAATTTTGTTTTCACTAAATTTCTCACGGATGAGAGCCTGGTGAACATTGAAGAGATTTAAGGTTTTTGAGAAGGTGATTGTAAACAAATATCTCCATCACCTCTGGAAGGGAGTGATAGACTTGGTTGCTCTGTTTCTAGGAATATAATAAAATGTGTTTCCAAAGATCAGGACAGATCCCTTTAGAGTGAGATTGAAGAATTTGACAAAGATAAGACATATCTTGGGAGCACATTGTCTGAGTATAATGAAAAGAGCAATTTGGACCATTAGCCTTGAAAGTTTGGAAGCAGTTTTACCTAGTGTGTGCAGTGTGGAGTTGGATGCAAGTGAGCTACAAATTGGAAGGCTTTCTTTATGGGAGTACTGTTTATGGAAACATCATGGTCGAAAAGTAAAGATTAGGACAGTTCCACAATGTTGGTAAAGATTCTTTTAGTAAGTAACCAGAAAGATTGGCTGCAATCTGATAGACAAGAGAGCTTGTGTTCTGTGGTATACACTAAATCCTGTTTTACATTTCATATGATGGTCTTGCAGTTTCAGGGATGGATAAAGTCGTCCACCTTATGGTGAGTGATTTTTTTTTCCCAAGCATTGTAAGATCATGTTCTTTGTACTATCACTGTGTTGCAGTGTGTGAACCATTTAGTAGATTTAGGGTTTTGTGCTTTAGTTTTGTGTAAGATGTGAAGGGAGATACTTAAGAGGATGGTTTCAGTCACCTACTTAGCTATTTCTGATAGGTAGAGGTAACGCACATACAATGTAAGGAATAGTTAGTGTAGAGCTAGAATCACTCCAACTCGCTAGCTGATTTGAAGTGCCAAAGTGTGGAAATGTTTGTTGTGCAATATGTGATGTATCCATCATGTGATAGTGGAGGCGTAATGGCCCAGTGGTTAGGGCAGCGGACTTGCGGTCATAGGATCGCGGTTTCGATTCCCAGAACGGGCGTTGTGAGTGTTTATTTAGCGAAAACACCTAAAGCTCCACAAGGCTCCGGCAAGGGATGGGGGAGAACCCTGCTGTACTCTTCCATCACAACTTTCTCTCACTCTTAATTCCTGTTTCTGTTGTGCCTCTAATTCAAAGGGTCAGCCTTGTCACACTGTGTCACGCTGAATATCCCTGAGAACTACGTTAAGGGTACACGTGTCTGTGGAGTGCTCAGCCATTTGCACGTTAATTTCACAAGCTGGCTGTTCCGTTGATTGGATCAACTGGAACCCTCGACGTCGTAAGCAACGGAGTGCCAACAACAACCATCATGTGATAAGGCTTTGTTGATCTAATAAATGCAGAGATAGTGATGGTTAGGTAGAGGCTGTATTCAGTGATAAGAAAGTGATTTAGAGTATATAGAGTATTTATAAGTTGATCTGAGATGCATAAGGGAATGAATCTAACTGTTGTAGAAAGTTAGGATTGTAAAAGATTCAGTTCTGTATGAATAGCATTGAAGTCACTGAGGATGTAAGATAGATATCCTCAATGTTTGAAGAAATGGTTGTTGGAAGATTCCCAAGAGACACAAAGGCAGCAGTTGCATTTAGATGAGTAAGAGTAACCGAAAGTCATTGTGATGAGAAAGGAGAGTAGAATCTATTTGCAGACTTTCCCTTTCGGAGTTAAGTTTGAGTATACTGTGGCTTGGATTGATGTTAAATTAGGTAGTGTGTTGTGTCTACCATTAAAAAGGGAAGTTTAGAAGGAAGCTGTGGTGTTTTATCATCAGTACTAGAGAGGTTATCTTACTTAACTCAGAATTTTCTCTATGCTGTCATGGTCATTAACAGTTCAGAGAGACCAGTACGTCTACATGTGCTATATTCACTGTAGCTGTGAAAGTCACATCACTCCTAAGACAAGTTTGCTGGCTGTAAATATACAATCTTATTCAGTATTCAGAGTGTAGGTGAAAGACAGGGTGTAGTGTAATAGAAGAGTTGAACAGATAAAATGGTTAGCAGAATAAATGTGAAACAGAAGCATACAGATGGGTAGGAGTGGTCTCATTGGAGCGGGAGAGGCACATGGGGAAGAAAGCAAGAACTGATTGGTAAGTAGGAGTTCTGCAGATTAATAAAGCAAAACAGTGCTTTTTATCCTCTTGAAATGGATATCAAATTCGATTCAACTGAATGGTTTGATCAAATACTTCCATTCGATATCCTTTTCCACTATGGAGATGTTTTGATGAATGTTATAATGGACATAGCAAGCAGGCAGATTGAATCAGTGTTTGTTGACATCTGGAAATGTTTTATTATGTTTCTATTAGACTAGTCCATTGTTTGTTGTGATAGAATATTTAATAGTGGATAGTGACTAGTCAGCTCAAATATTTCTGTTTTCCTTTTTCTCTGAAATACATTATATATTAGTTTCTTTTCCCTTTCTTTATAATGTATACATATTACATTATATTGAAATGCAAACTTAGTTGTAGCTTGTTCTTTATGCCAACCATTTTCCTTAAAAAGATTTGTATGGTGTGTATATTATCCATCCATCCATCCATCCATCCACCCATACATCTATACATAAAATTGATTCTACTTTATATATAAAATGATTCTACCATTCATGTGTTGAATATATATACCAGCTTGGTGCCTGGTATGAATAAGATCACCAGAAACTGCAATATGAAAGATGCTCGAAAGAACAACCTCACTGCATCACCTATTGTGCAGATTAACAAGGGATATTTTCTGTTCTTAGGTAGAGGGTCCCATTCAAAAAATATATTGCAGTCTCCACTCAATGCTGATACAACCAACAATAAGCCTGCAACTTTTTCTTGGAGGCATGGGGTAGGAGCACAGAAGATGCATGTCCCAGGACCTTGAAGCAGGTTCAAGAGGGATCAACCATTAATGATTTCGTATTGAAATGTTATAATTTAGAGGCAAAGAGTAGAAACTACTGCTAAATAGATAGATAGATATAGTCAGTGTTACCTCTTCAATGTTCTGTGGCTCTGGTACCATAGATTTGGATGGAAGGTGAATGAAACTCTACTATTTGGGTTTGATGCCAACTATGTCTGCACTGGTGGAGCAGGGATACTCAGAAACCACTGGCAGTCAGATTGTCTTAGGTAGTGAAGTTTAGGCTAAAGGAAGGACCACTGTGATTGTTCTAAGTATATGTACCAAACAGTAAGAGGAAGTCACAGCAGCTTTAGATGTAATTCAGACCAAGTTATTTATCCTACAAGACCCATCAAACCAAGTGAGATCATAGTCATGGCTGATACCAGTGTCACGTAACTAGCCCATTAAAGGCACCCTTCAAAGGTTGGATGGTGTACTATACTTGTGAAGACATGTTGAACCAAATGAAATTGCAGTTGTGGCCAGTGGCATGTAAAAAGCACCGTTGGAGCGTTGGGCCTCATGTAGGCAGTGATGTCAAGCCAAGTGAGATTGTAGTTGTGGCTGATGCCAGTGTCACGTAACAAGCCCGTTAAAAGCACCCTTCAGTTGTTAGGCGATGTGCTGTGCTTGGGAAGACATGTTGAACTGAGTGAAACCTTAGTCGTGGCTGGTGGCACGTAAAAAGTACTGTTCAAGCATTGGACCTCATGGAAGCAGTGACAGGTGACCAATACCTTTGGTGATATACTATGCTTGTGTAGATCTGTCAAACTAAGTGAGACCATAGTCGTGGCTGATGCCAGTGTCAGGTTAATGGCACTCGTGCCAGTGGCATGTAAGAAACACCTACTACATTCTCAGAGTGGTTGTTGTTATGAAGGACATCTAGCTGTAGAAACCTCACCAAATCAGATTGGAACCTAGTGCAGCTCCTTGGCTTGCCAGTTTTCCGTCATGCTGTCCAACTCATGCCAGCATGGAAAGCGGATGTTAAATGATGATGATGAATGGGACTTCAATGCATATGTTGGTACTGATGTGGAAAGGAGTGACTGGGAGAAATGATGACCTTGAATTCAATGTGAATGGAGAATCCTTACTAGACAGTAGTGTTTTTGCTGGGTTGGTATTAAGATTCTGTCAAAGCATAATTTTAATACCAAGATTTATGTTGGTGAAAGTAATGTTGGTTGTTGGTTGGCTGATGTAATAATTGAGAAGATTTAATTTTTAAAATGGTCAATAATAATTTTGTTTCTCTAATAATTATACTATCCACAACCTTTCCTTTATCCTGCTAATAAAATTATCTCATCATCATCATCATTGTTTAACGTCCGCTTTCCATGCTAGCATGG
>NC_068992.1:37950346-37954912 GCF_001194135.2 Octopus bimaculoides | reverse complement strand
TGGGGGGACAAACACAGACACCCAAACATATACACACACATACATATATACATATACATACATACGACAGGCTTCCTTCAGTTTCCGTCTACCAAATCCACTCACAAGGCCTTGGTCGGCCCAACGCTATAGGAGAAGACACTTGCGCAAGACGCCATGCAGTGGGAATGACTCTGGAACCATGTGGTTGGTAAGCAAGCTACTTACCACACAGCCACTCATATTATATATATATATTACATATGTATATATTATCAGTACATATTGTAAAGCTGAGTTTGTGAGTGTGTGTGTGTGTGTGTTGCATCTATAGAAATCCACACCTTACAAGATAGCAATCTGAGAGTCACACCAATGGATTCCTCATGGTCGAAAATGCCCAGAATCGGCCATTTGTTTTTTATTTTTTTGTTTTTTGTTGCTTCCTAACACTTCAATTTTAAACCATAATTTAAACCATAACTTCTAACAATTTTCAAGTCGGAGCCAGTTGCAAACATGAGTTCAGTCCCCTTCTAGCGACGGTGTAAACAGAGAGAGAGAGAGATAATAGATTTTTTAAATTTCGTCTTTTTACTGAGTGATACACAGTATAAACGATATTCTCTGTTTCTCCACAATTAATTTCCAAATTTGCTGAATCCGTTGCTCTACTCATACCGACATATAGCTGGTCATGCGTGAACATGGGATACAGCAGTAGTTACCAGAGCAAAAATCTTCATTGTTGACTGTAGACACGGTCCTTCGCAAATGATCAGCTATTATTTTGTAAACAATGTTATGAAACTTCATATTTTCGAATTATATATATATATAAACAATATATGAGTATATGCATATATATGTACATGTATGTACATACCTTCATCTACATGTACATATAGATACATAACTGGGTACATGACGTGGCAAAAGAACATGGACAAAATGATAAACAAGGTACAACAAACAAGCAAGCCACATAGAAACATCTCCTTCATATATGTTTTTGGTGCAAATGGTTTTGTTATACGATGCCGTATCTTACAATCCTGTAAATAATAATAATAATGGTATTTTTATATAACATTAAAGTTTATGGCATTCACCGTGCAGTGACTAAGGAAAATAGTCTAATAACGAAGCATATAAGCACTTAACAGAAAAAAGAAGGCTTTCCTATCCGTGTGTGAAGGTAAAAAGACACTGACACAACGAGTACTAGGCTTACAAAGAATAAATCTTGTGGTTGATTTCTTCGACCAACGGCGGTGCTCCACCATGGGCGCAGTCACATGACTGAAACAAGTAAAGCAATAAAAATCTATGCCATTTTAATCCCGAGCAAGGCCGGGTATCTCTGCTAGTATATATATATATATATATATATATATATATATATATATATTTATATGTGTGTGTGTGTGTGAAACATAAATTATAAACAGAACACAAAGGATATCGCGGTACACGTTTTTCAAGCTTTATTAACAATCTGTCATTACATCAGTATAGGTATATTGTTGATATAAAAGATGGTTTAAAGCTATCTTCAACCACAAACAGTGCTAGTCCAAAGATTACATCACTAAAGAAAAAGTACACTTAGTATTACCCATTATAATAGGTTTTTCACATCCCTTTAAAAGGGTATATCTGCATAAAGGTTCGTTGGATTTCAAAAATCTGCCCATACTGTACTACAATTCAGCATAGAGTGAACGTTAAATAGATTGGATCGAGTTTATATTTAACTAGCGTGTATAATAGATTGGATTGAGTTTATATTTAACTAGCATGTATAAGATAGAAAGAGAAGATCAAAGGTAAAAAATAAAGTAAAAAGTAAAATATAAAAGTAATAGAAGTCAAACCAAGAGTAATAAAAGTAAAAATAAGGATAATAAAGTTAGATACATATATAAATAAGATTTAGCAAAATTGGAATAAAGTAACAAAAGAAATGAAAGAAATAAAAACATAAAGTAGAATAAATGATAAAGAGATAAAATACTATAGAGTTGAGAACAGGATGTTGCTTTGGATGGGATTATAGTGGTCATAAATAATTTCTTAGCTAGACCACTCGTTGAAATATAGATTAAGGTTGTAATTTGATATCATTGTGATGAGTGGTCAGTTTACCCAAACACACCACTAAAAGTTCCTAGCGTTATAAACTTATCTATTACATTATACACTACAACTCACTCACTGAAAACGAAAGAGACTACATCACCAATTTCGAACCAAAACCCAGTAACTTTTACGGCTTACCTAAAATACATAAGTCAGAAGATATTCAACAAGCAGTAAAAGAACAAGGAAGTGTATACATAAAAGTGCTATATCCAAAAGATTTAAAACTTAGACCAATTATAGCTGGCCCAGCATGCCCTACTCAACGTGTAAGCAATTTTATCGACATTCTTTTGAAGCCACTATGTGCCTACATACCCAGCTTCATTCGGGATGACATCGACTTTCTATCCCATCTTCCCAAAACCACTGAAACAAATTCAATCCTACTAAGCTTTGATGTAGTAAGCCTATACACCAATTTCCCACATGATTTAGGAATAAAGGCGATCAAGTACTGGGTAGATAAACATAGAGAAGCAATTCCCAACAGATTCACGGTGACATTTATACTAGACTCAGTGAGACTTATTCTGGAAAACAACACTTTCTTCTTCAATGGAAAGAACTATATCCAAATTAAAGGCACGGCTATGGGAACGAGGTTTGCTCCTGTTTATGCGAATTCGGTGATGGATTACTTAGAACAAAAACTCTACCAGGAAATAGAAGTGAGATACAACACTGAATTTAGGAAGTATATTGAAAAAGCATGGAAGAGATACCTCGACGATTGCTTTATAATCTGGACAAAATCTCAAAACACTGTGGAAGAATTCAACACCCTCCTGAACAACCTACATCCATCCATCCAATTTAGAAAGGAGATGAGCAGTACCAAACTCCCATTTCTAGATATAATGGTAGTTAAAAAGAACACCGCCATTACCACAGATATATATTATAAACACACAGATAAACACCAATACCTGAATTTTAAATCGTGCCATCCACCCCATACAAAACGTAACATCCCATACTGCTTAGCCAGAAGAATCTGTACCATTGTAGAGGATCTAAAGATCAGAAATCAGCGCCTGATGGAACTGAAAGAATTTCTGCTCAAACAAAAATACCTGTCACTACTCATAAAAAATGGTATTCAGCGGGCCTCGAAAATACCCATACAACAATTGAGGACACTGAAAAGAAGAGAAAAACAAGAACAAATCATACCATTTATAGTGACACACAACCCATGCCACCAGAACATCTTCAATATTGCTAAAGCAAACCTACCAATCCTTGCACAAAGTAAGGATTTGAGAAATATCATTACAGATCAAAGTATAACTCTCAGTAAGAGACAACCTAAAAACTTGAAAAAGCTATTAACAAAGGCAAGGTTTGACCTCAGCAACAAAAATCAAACATTCACTGTGTCCAAATGCAATGATAGCCGATGCAGTACATGCCAATCAATTCATACTGGCCCATATATGAACACAAAAACAGAAAATATTCACCAATGCGAACATGAACTGCAAAAGTAGAAATCTAATCTACTGCATCAAATGCCCAAATTGTGAAGAACTGTATGTTGGCCAGACAGGTAATGCACTATCGGAACGCTCACGTGTGCATCAACAACAGGTTAAAAACCCAGAGTTCCGCCAAATACCAGAGTAACCATCTGGCAACATGTGGTCGAAAAACTTTTATATTTCCATTCCATAAACTTTACAACCTGAATGAAATTGAGAGAAAACACAAAAAAAAGGATTTTATTAAGAAATTCAAACTCACTCTTAACAAACAATGATTAAATTAATCTTACTTGGGGTTTAAAAATCTTATCCCTATAACTAAAACACAAAAAATCTCTCAAATGTCATCATTTCTAAAAATAAACATTGAAAAATGGTTTCACATCATCTCTAAAAATAGCCAAACACCTACTGCTGCAAAGGAATGTGTATAAAAGACAAAAGGACAGCCAGTCAACTGCAGTACATCTGTCAGACGGGACCTTGCTGACTGCTATTAAGCAGGAAAGTATACTAGTCCTTAAATATATTTAATATTCAATATATATATTCAATAAGACATTCAATACTTCATTTCATTTTACTATTTATATTATATATCCCATATTCTATATCCCATATTCTATATCCCATATTCTATATCCCATATTCTATATCCCATATTCTATATCCCACATTAATTTTATAAGAATATAAATAAAACATAAAAAACAGACAGAGTTGGAACTCTTTTAAATAATATATTCCTCTATACACTATTATACAAACCCCTTTTTATTTTTTTTATTTTTAGCTATGATAAATCTCTGAGTTTCGGATGCCGGGGTGGGAGCCCACGCCAACATCTCTTCATGGCTACTGAATAAGTGTCACATATATATATATAATATATTATATATATTATATTATATATTATATATCATATATATATAAATATATATATATATATATATATATA
>NC_068992.1:37940710-37943926 GCF_001194135.2 Octopus bimaculoides | reverse complement strand
ATATATATCATCATCGTTTAAAGTCCGCTTTCCATGCTAGCAGGGGTTGGACGATTTGACTGAGGACTGGTGAACCAGATGGCTACACCAGGCTCCAATCTGATTTGCAGAGTTTCTACAGCTGGATGCCCTTCCTAACGCCAATCACTCAGAGAGTGTTGTGGGTGCTTTTACTTGCCACCGGCACAAAGGCCAGTCAGGAGGTACTGGCAACAGCCACGCTCAAAATGGTGTATTTTACGTGCCACCTGCACAGGAACCAGTCCAGCGGTACTGGCAACGTTATATATATACTGCTTACAGTCTAGATATTACCTCTTCTGACTGTCACTTCTTTGGACTGCTCAAATGCTCTTAATGAGGTTATTGATTTGCTACAGGCAATGAAGCGGTGCATTAGTAGCTGCCAAAGCAGCCGAAATTCTTCTCCAGTAGAATAAACAATTTTGAGGACTGCTGGAAGAAGTGCATCAAAAAGCAAGGGGACTATGTCAGAAAATAGTGTAATTGTTCAACCCCTGGTTTTGTTTTAATAGGCTACAGAAAGAAGAGTGCATACAATTTTTTACTTAACCTCATACTATGCCTGCAACTGATGGGAAACAGTGCTGAACTGAGGTTAAACAAGAACAACACCATTGCACCTCAATACTCCACAACACCAAAACACCAATTTTACAAGACAGCCTCAGTGTTGTTGTTAGTCCTGCTAAAAATAACAACCAAGTGATGCCACTATCTGATATACAAAAACAAAATTGTATGATCATCAATGGAATGCCATAGTGGATGGTAACTTGGGATTAAATAATAGTAGCCTTATATATCACCATATTCCACTTCTGCACACCAAATAACTAAACTGCATCGTAGTTGTTTAGCCAACTGTAAATGCTTGAGCTCTGTTTGATTAGGGTTGAACAACAAACAACAAACTACTCTCTCGCTACTAATAAAGCAAAAAAAAAAAAATTTAGTAATGTAATATAGGATGCAACATGGAAAGATAACACTAACTTTAAACAACAACAAAAAAACCTCCATATCATTTATAGATTAAATGTACAAATGAGTGTTTCTGTTTGTATCTATTTATGTTTGTTTATGCATGTTTCAATTCTATGAAATATTTACTCATTTCATGACAGTGAAATTTATATTTGTTTCTATGTAATGTTTGAAATATACATAACTTATACGCTAATTACAAAAATTCGATAAAATGATTTATTTTACAGGAAGAAAGTTTTAAAACAGTGAAGCATTGGTTGCCATTCCTCAGTCAAAATAAACCAGATATTCAAATAATTGTATGTAGACACTGTTCCGATTTCACAGGTAAGATTATTTCTTACGTTGATATATAAATCTAATTACATCATCTCCATACACATTTATATACTTATGTAGTTGAATCATTCCTTGTGAATAGAATATATATTGATGAATTCATGAAGCCCAACTCAATGAAGCTAACCATGTCATAAAACTTATTATGATTTATTCCAAAAGGATGAGAAGAGCACAATGCATGACCTTTTTTCCAGGCGAGGTGAGATCAGTGCTATTGGTGTTCATTTTGAACTTACATAGGTTAGTGCTAGTAGAGAGAGATAATTATGCAGTGTGTTTAGTGTCAGGTTTGAGTAAAAGGCTAAGTAAGGATTTGGAAGAGAAGTGTGATGGTTAGTTTGGCATAGGTACTAGTGTTATGCTGCTTATCAACAGAAACTGTTAGTGATAGAAGTGGCAGCAGAGCTCAAAGGTAGTGTTAGTCACATTTTCCTGAACGAATCTTTACCAATCAATCAAGAATGTTTGTGTGTATATACAGGATCATCTCATAAAATATGATCTGTACTCTATAGTGGATAAGACTTGTACTTTGTAGTTCATCATTGCTGAAGTATATGAAAGCCTAACAATTAAGATACATATTAATGACTTGTAGGGACATGATATTTCATTATGCAGTCATCATCATCATCATTTAACATCTGCTTTCCATGCTGGTATGGGTTGAACAATTTGATCAAAAACTGATAAGCCAGGTAGCTGCACCAGGTTCCAATCTGATTTGGCATGGTTTCTACAACTGGATGCCCTTCCTAATGCCTGCCACTCCAAGAGTGTAGTGGGTGCTTTCTATGTGCCACTGGCATGGGTGCCATTGATGTGATAACAGCATCAGTCACAACTACGATCTCACTTGGTTTGACAGGTCTTCACAAGCACAGTATATTGCCAATAACTATAATATACTATAAAGTATATTATATACTGTATTAACAGTGCTCTTTACATCACTTGTTAAGGTTATCTCTACAGATATTCTATAGAAATTATAGCCAGCACTGATTTTTGTTATGATGTTTTGTATCCAAGATGTCAGATGTAAACAGACAATGAAATCACCATCATCATTTAAAGTATGTTGTCCATGCTGGCATGAGTTGGATGGTATGACCAGGGCTAGTAAACTGAGGGGTTGCACCAGACTCCAGTTTCATCAGGCATGGTTCCTATGGTTGGATGCCCTTCCTAATGCTGAACACTCCTAGAGTATAATGGGTGCTTTTGTGTGCCACTGGCATGGTTACCAGTTGTGTGACACCAGTATCTGCCACGACTAGAATTTCATTTGGCTTGATAGGTCATCTTCTCAAGCACAGCATATTGCCAAAGGTCTTGGACATTTGTCATTGCTCTCATGAGGCCCAACGCTTGAAAGGTGCTTTTTACATCCCACCGGCACAGGTGTTAGTTATGCGACATTGCTATCAGCCACATTACCTCCATGAGGTCCAACACTCAAAGGGTGCTTTTTACATGTCACCGGCACAGCTGCCAGTTATGTGACACCAACAGGAGCCACAGTTGTGATTCCACTTGGCTTGATTGACCTTCTCAAGCATGGTGTATAGCCAAAGGTCTCAGTCACCAGTCATTGCCTTTGCAAGGCCCGAAGTCCAAAGATCATGTTTCACCACCTCATCCCATGTCTTCCTTGGTCTACCACATCCACAGCTTCCCTCCACTATTAGAGATTGACACTTCTTCAAACAGCTGTCCACATCTATATGCATCACATAAACATACCAGTGCAGTCATCTCTCTTGCACACCACATTTGATGCCTTTTATGCCCAGCTTTTCTCTCAAGATACTTACATTCTGTTGTACATGCACACTGACATTGCACATCCAGTGAAGCATA
>NC_068992.1:37915252-37940216 GCF_001194135.2 Octopus bimaculoides | reverse complement strand
TACTTACATTCTGTTGTACATGCACACTGACATTGCACATCCAGTGAAGCATACTTGCTTCATTTCTTTCAAGCTTACACATGTCTTTGGTGGTTACAACCCATGTTTCACTGCCATGCAGCATTGCTGTTTGCACACAGGCATCATACAATCTGCCTTTCCCTCTGAAGGAGAGGCCCTTTGTTACCAACAGAGGTAGGAGCTCTCTGAACTTTGCCCAACCTATTTTTATTCTTGTAGCTATGCTCTTGGTGCATCCGCTGCTGACTTGGTAACCTAGATAACAGTAGCTATCAACTACCTCTCGCTTTCCTCACTGGCATTTGATGGAGTCTATTTTCTGTACGTTTTTAGTGTTAATTGTACCTGTGCACTAGTTTCCCTGTTGACCTTCCTCTGATATTGCTACACCTCCTTATATGTCCATAGCTTACACCAGGTATATTTTATGGAGTTTCTACCTACACCTTTTCTACAGATTGAGCAGGGCCATGTACCTGAAGAGATTTGTGAATTATCTACTTTCCTACTTACTTAGACTTTAGTTTTTGCTAGATTAACTCTAAGGCCCTTCGATTCTAGACCTTGCTTCCACACTCAAAATTTCTTCTCCAGTCCCAGTAGTGATTCAGCTATAAAAGCAATATGATCAGCATAAAGAAGCTCCCAGGGGCAGCCTGTTTTAAATTCCTCTGTTATTGCCTGGAGGACTATGATGAACAAGAGAGGGCCGAACCCCTACTTGTATCCTGATTTCATTGTTAATCTTCACCTTGCTGACAGCATCCCTGTACATGGCTTGTACTGCTCTCACTAACCACTCATCTGTCCCTAGCTTCTGCTTTGACCACCAGATAAGGGAACAAGCAAAGGCTTTCTCCATGTCGACAAAAGCTAGGTACAGAGGTTTAATTTTGACTAGGTATTTCTCCTGTAGTTGCCTAACCAGGTATATAGTATCAGTTGTGCTCCTGCCTTGCACAGATTCAACCTGCATCTCATCTACACTAACTCTCTCCCTAATTGATTGAGCTATGACCCTTTCTGTAACTTTCATCACCTGGTCCAGCAACTTGATGCCTCTGTAATTATTTCTGTCTAAGGCATCTCCTTTGTAGTAGTTGACTATAATGCTGCTACACCAATCATTGGGTATGACTCCCTCATGGACAACCTGATTAACTATACGGGTGACTAGGCTATATCCTACTCCACCAGATATTTTAAGCATCCCAGTGGTTGTTCCTGATAGGCCAGAGGCTTTCCCTATCTTCATATCCTTAATTGCTTTATGTATAAAGCTACTGTCAATTCAGATAGCTATCTGAATTGACAGTAGCTTCACACATAAAGCAATTAAGGATATGAAGATAGTCCCTCGGTTTAACAGCCTTTCATAATGGCATTTCCAAGCCTCTTTCTTTGTGAAATCTTTAAATGCAAGTGAACCATCATCCATGTGGACACATTTCTCTCCTATGACATCACAATTTTCTCTCACACACACTATCTTTCAATCTGAAACACTTCAAGTCTCTGGTCCTCATATTGCAGAACATTGGCAAACATCTTTTCTGCTACTTCCCTGACTAAATATACCTGCCTTCTAGCTTCCTTTCTGGCTATCTGATACAGTTCCCAGCTACCCCCACACTTCTAGTCCTTCCAGGCCAGTTTCTTTGCTCTAATGGCCTTGTCTACAGCATCATTCCACCACCATATCACCCTCAGTCTGGATGGGACTTTGCATTAGCCACAAACTTGGTCTGTAGCACTCAGCAAGCTGCCCCATAGGAATTCCCAATTATCCTCTATGTTACAAGCCTGTAGTTCCTCCTCCTTGTCAAATTTCTCAAATAGGGTGTTTCTGAATCTCTGACTATATTGAGGATCCTTAAGCTTCCAGATCGGTCTTCTTGGTAGACGGACAATTTGTCGACAGACAGTTGGCCAACAGATGACAGCACAATTGGGTGGCATGGTGCTGAGTCCTATTGCAGGACATAGGGTGTTCCAGAAGCCACCCTCTTGACCCAGGGCAGTACAACCTCCTTCAGGTGCTTGATGTAGGCCTCCGTGTTGAGCCTGAGGCCATGTGGGAATTGTCTGTTGGCATTCTTCTTGGCGTTCTTCTTGGTGTTCTGGCCTGAAGTCTAAAGTCACTAATGACTAGTCTATGGTGAGGAGCACATTCTTCACCAAGGAAGGTCTTTGCATTTAAGAGCAGCTATGTTGCTGATTGGTCAGAATGTAATCAATCTAGCTAGCGTGGTCACCCAATTGATAGGCTGTCAAGTGGATGTCTAGCTTTCTGAAGTTGGTGTTGCAAATCGATATGTTCTTCACATCACAGAACTCCAGTACCCTTGTTCCCTCTTCCTTTCGAGAACCAATTTCATGGCCCCCACATACACTATGGAAGATATCTGGCTGCTGCTCGACATGTCCATTGAAATCACCAGACATGAAGATGAATTCATTGTCATTTGTCTTTGAGGTAGCCTGCAGAAGGATATCATAAAAACAGTCCTTTTGTTCATTTGGTAGACCTGTGTGTGGGGCATAAGCAGTGATAATTGTCATTGTACTATTCAGCAAAACTAACCTTAGCTTAAGTACTCTATTACACACTCTGGCTACTTCTATGACCTTATCAATCCATTTCTTTGCAAGATGCCCACACCACCTACCCCATAACTGTTACCTTCCCAGAAGAGTTTATACGTATGTGTCTTTCCTGTGAGGAACCTGACTGAAGCTCCCCTCCACCTTACCTCCTGAATGCAACATGAATCAACATGCCTCTGTTCAAGCATCTCAACAATCTTACCAGACCTACCTTTCAATATGCCTACATTGACTGTACCAACTCTGAAAACTTGGAAAGGGACATGAGAAGGGGGATATTATTCAACATCTGAAAAGAAGGTTTCAATGAGTGTTTGATGACAGACATGTCATAAGAGTTGGTCTATGCCATATTTCGTGAGTTTTTGCTCCTTCATCAGCTCCCATCTAACCCATTAATCATCCAAGAACACATTGTATTATTAGATAAACCAATTTTATGTATTATTGGATAAACCAATTTTATGTATTATTGGATAAACCAATTTTACATACTAAACACGGTATTGACTTTAAAAAATGTTTAATATACTTCATAGTGTATAATGGTTGCATAATGAAATACCATGTCCCTACAAGTCATTAATATTTATGTACCAGCTTCCAGGAATGTGTTTAATATGTAAAATTGGTATATTCAATAACGTTACACCACTGTATTTAGTGGTTATTTAAGCAATGTAGTCGTGGATGATTAATAGGTTAGATGGGTGCATATACACTCATTACCCATTTTTCATCTTCAATCTCATTTGTTTACATCTGACGTCTTGGATACGAAATGCCGTAACAAAAGTCAGTGCTAGCTATAATTTCCATAGAATATCTGTAGATAACCTTAACAAGTGATGAATTAGGATGCAGTTTTTGCAATATTACAAATCAGTGGATACTATGAAAGTTCATCAAGGATTAGCATCTAGCATTTGTTGCATGTTTGAGAAGAGTTAAGCTCTGTTATTCAGAAATGTGAAAGGTATGGTACAAAACAGTTTCCATGATACATGTAGTAATTCCTGAGTTGGTGATTCTGAAAACTATTGGTGGAAGTCTATTATGAGATATCTTGGTTGTATGGATGGTTAAAAAGAAGGAAAAGGTGGCATAATTTGCTGAGGAATGTGTTTAGTTAGAAGTGATGACACAAAATTTATTAATTTACAAAAGTCATAAAAGAACTTCGGAATTTACCAAAGTTGATAGAAAGAGTATACTGCAATAGAGCAATCTAACAGAAAGAGTCAGCAGATGAGACATGGATAGAACCATAAATAGGTAATGTTTCTGAACGACTGTCGTGCAAAATGCAGTAGAAGACTTAACTAAAACAAAGAATCACAATACTGGGACCTCTCTTACATGATGTAGAAAAGCAAATCTCTGATAGATCTAGCTTTATGGAAACCATACTGGACTAAAAGTGAATTCGAAGAGGGTTGTTTACAGATGTTTCTATCGTATTGACTTGTTGGAAATGAAGGCAATGGATCAGGAGCTGGCACATAAATACTGGTGGGAAGTGACTCAATTAATCATGCTCCCAGCCCTTACAAACAGGCTTTATTTCTATTCAAAATGAATCATTATCATTTGGGCAATGGAGTTAACCAAGAAAGTAGTAAACTAGAACTTATGTAGATCAACATTAAACATTTTTTGAGATCAAATCTCACTTAACTTTGTTTCAAAATTAACTGGGAGATTCACTCAACTGTATCCTTCTAAAAAAAACTGGCTGTATTTTCCTTTGAGACCCCCATTTCTGTTTTTGCATTAATTTTATATTGGCATTTTGTAATGTTTGTTTTGATACAACAAAATCAGCAGAATGCCAGTATTTAGTTACATCCTTTTATGTTTTGAGAGTTAACCTACCAGGTTGACTTTGCCTTTCTGCATTACAGGATCAATAAAATAAGTACCAGTGAAGTAGTGGAATTGATTTGATTGTTTACACTAAAAATGTATAGCCTTGTGCTAATGTTAGAAATCATTAAGGATGCTGAATGCTAGTAGTGGTAAATCAGCAAACAAAATATCTAACAGTATTTCATTTTGCGTGATGTCAACTTTTTCTTCATCCTTTTTAAATCAATAAAACAAAGTACCAGTCTTGCACGCCAATGCTTAGTAGTATTTAGTCTGTCACTACAGTCTGAGTTCAAATTCCGCCGAAGTCGACTTTGCTTGTCATCCTTTCAGGGTCGATAAATTAAGTACCAGTGAAACATTAGGGTTAAAGTAATCAGCTCATCCCCTCCCCCAAAATTGCTGCCCTTGTGGCAAAATTTGAAACCATTATTATTAAATAATGTTGTTGTTGTTGTTGTTGCTGCTGTCATCGCCACTGCTGCCGTCGCCACTGCTGCCGCCAGTTTGGCAAGCTATGCTTGACTTTGTTCTGAGGATTTTGTAAGGAAGAGCACATAATACATGTATTTACAACCTTGAAATTGATACCATCATGGGCAACAAGTTGATTGCTGTTGATTGGTGAGTCTCTTTTCCTGTTTTGTCCCCCAGTTTGGTGGGTCTGGTCAATTGAATTAATTTTCTGTTAAAAATTCTTTGCATTTTCCCCATCTAAATGGAGGAAACTACACTGAATGCAGTGATGCTCATATGTGAGAGTGAGGAGCATCACCAAATGACAATACGAGAGGGTGTGAGCGCAATGCACTATGGTGCCCTATCTTGAAAAACAGATGACAAGTTTGTTTCTGTCAATTACAGGCAAAAAAATGACAACAGAGCCAATTTTTTCGAGAAAAATCTGAAAGGATCTTTCAAAAAACAACATTATTTTGCAAGCATAACAGACAGAGGGAGAGTGAGATGATACCTATGAAAATATAAACAATGAAGGCTCTTTCGTGTGTGAATCAACAGACGGTGTCAATACATGAACAAAACAACAACAATAACAACAAGGGAACTGAGTAGCAAGCTGGTGCAATGGCTTGGAATAGCACTAGACTTTCTTTTGCTGGTGCCACTAAGTCCTCTCTTCAGATAATAAAATTCTCTGAAAGAGGAAGTCAGAAATTCCCGACAGCTAGTCAAGTGAGATGGGCTGGCTGTCACGCTAAACATACCCATTAACATTATCCAAAATATGATATGTCACACAGTGATATACTGTACAATTGGATTAAAATCAAGGAGTGTGGAAAGAGCCACTGAGGCTCAAATCCAAAAAGCTTTAGTTTCTATTTGGAACCTAAAAGAATACATTCTAAGAGGAAGGGGCTACAGGATAGTGGAGGTGAGATCCCATACTGAGGAGGAAGCTAAATCTCACTTTCTCAAACCCCTCAAAAGCGAGAAGCTGTTGTCAGATCTCTTTTACTGCGGCCAGAGATTGGCAAAGATAATTATACAGCTGGTGCCACCAGAAATAACCCTTCTTTGGCTAATTCCGTTGGTCACAATAGGTATTGAGGCAAACTCTATCAGTCCAAAATGGAGTACTGGTCAGGGATGACAGTGGAGGTCCTCATACAGACCAGTCAAAAGAATGTGGATGCCATCCCAGACCAGATTCATCTTCCTGGAGGCATTATCATTCCAGTCAGAGTGGATGGAAGGAAAGCAAAGTGTTACATATGCCTTTCAACCACTCACCTAAAAGCTTTCTGCCCTAAATTGCAAGAAAAAGAAAAGACACCTTTCCTCCCAACACCAGCAACAGCCACCAAATTCAAACAACAACAACAACAACACCATCACCATCAACAACATCAACCAAGGCAGCACCAATACCTACTATAACAATACCAAATTCCTCCAGACACTTCTCAGCTCCAGAAAATATTCCACTTCCAGATACCAAGCAGGCAGACATCACATGTGAAGAGTTTGATTGGGACAAGGAGTAGAAAACTAAAACCAAAAGATGACAAAAAGACAAGAAGAAAGACAATTCCACAAACAAAGAAGAATCCTCATCCTCACACACAATGGAGAGGAAAAAAATTAAAGCTACAAAGCTAAATACACCCAAAACAGACACATCACCACCACTACCACAAACACCTGAAATAGTACTTCAACCAGCAACATCACAAGCACAACCCATTCTACAACAACAACAGCAACAGCAGCAAATACAAAGTAAAGAAACTAGCAATACAAACTACATGGCAATAAGCACAAAAAAAACAAAGATTTTATGAATTACATAAAAACACACACCAATATAGCAAAGACAAATTTTGTTGCACCCACAATCTCACTACCTACACACATACAAATCGTTCAAACGACACAAAACACATACATGCCTAAAAACCAAATTTCCACTGGAAATCAGGGATTTTCAATGGAACATCACCAAGAGAGTACTTGGTGATTTACTGGTGGAAACACTCCAATCCAACAGGAGGAATGGACAAACTGCCCCTCCAAACAAAACCAAGTAAGTTTTCTTTTTCTTTCCTTTTCTTTTTCCAACATGGTTGGGCACAAAATAAGCACATGGCCTGGGGTCACACTGGAAGTGAGGTCATCTGTTCAACGACCTCAGGGCACTGAATGCCGATGTAGTGGCTATTAGTAAAACCAGAATTTGTGACTCACAGGACATCTAATCCATTTTCAGTAACTATGTGGTGTACATATCTGCAAGTTGTCCAGGAGCAGGAGGTAGAGTCGCTGTGATAGTTTGTAAAGATGTGGATCTTGCAATATGGACAATTTTCCTGGATCCGGAAGGTAAGTTGGTAGTGCTGGATATGACTGTCAGTGAAGGACACACTTTCAGGCCAGTTACCATCTATACCCCAACAGGGGCAGGGCAACCAGATTTCTTCAGGTGTTTGTAAACTTTTCTGGGGATGTCCTGCTCTTTAGTGTTAGTGGGAGATTGGAATGATGTCTTAGATGTACAGTGGGACTGCGTGGCTTTAGCAGACAGAAGAAGCGGGTGCAAAAGCCTCACAAACCTGCTCAGATGATTCCAACTGTCTGTCAGGTATTGATTGGATTTCCCTGATATGCCAGTGTGGACCTGGTCAAACTACACCAGGTTATCCAGATTGTATTTAGATAGAGTATTCTGAAGAGCAACTGATAAGGATAGCATAGGTTGTCCATAATTCAAAGTAGACACAGACCACAAATTGATGATCTGTACAGTTAACTTAGATAAGCTTCATAGACAGGAGCCCGGTTACTGGAGCTGAACACATCATTGCTGGCACACAAAGATTTCAGAGACCAGATTAGTGGACTAGATAAGTGGATGTTGATGGGGACAATCATCAACAATAAATGGTGGTCCACCTTGGAAAGGATGATGAGAATAGAATCAATAAGGTTTAGCAAAGGACTAGCAGTAGAAAGAAACAGTAGAGGCAAGGATAATGAGAAAGTATGATGAGGCTTTTAAAAAACACATCACAACCAATGTGCTCACAGCAAGATTGACATGCAACCAATTCTTCAACACGAAACACAAAGATTTCATTGTCAGAGCTAAGGTGTATGCTCTTAGACATGAAGGGATAAACTCCATTCAATGGGCCTGAATAGCCAAGGCACGGCATGACAGTAAATCTATGGTCCAATCCTTACTGGCTCACAACAACTAAAGTAGATGTGGGAGGCTTTTCAGCAGCACTTCACTCAAATATTCAGGAATAGTGGTGAGCCAGATCACAGGATGGACTTCACTTCCCACCATGGCAGACTGCCATGGCTCTCAGCATCAGAGGCGGAGTGCTGCAAAAGGTCAATAACAGCCTTTGAAATATGAGAAGCAATGGTTAGCTGCATGAGGGGTAAATTGCCTGGTTTGGATGGTCTTCCCTACGAGCTTTACGCTTACATGCCAGACTTGTTCGGTGATTTCTTAGCGAACATTTACTGCAACTGGCAACAGAATAGGAGAATTCCAACTTTTGTGAGCTGAGGAGCAGTGGCATTGCTGAGAAAAAATCTGAACAAGGGGTACTGTATAGATAACGTTAGGCCCATAACTCTGCTGAATGCAAAATTCCAAATTTTGGCCAAGGTATTAGCTACAAGGTTGGCACTTGTCGGTGATCTGGGAGGGGAGACACAGACCTGCACATCCCATAAAGATCCACCTCATGCAATACATCATAGTGAAAGTGGCTAAAAAAACCTGGCACAGGTGGGGTCCTGATCAATTTAGATCAGTCTAAAGCTTTTGATGGGGTCAACCATCTATACTTAGTGGTAGTCGTCGAGGCAACCAGTTTTGGGCCTGTATTCAGAGCTGGATCACTTCAATGCACAGCGACATCTGTTCAATGGTCTGAGTGAATGGTCATGTCTCAGAACCATTCAACATCATGTGCTCAGTTTGCCAAGGCTTCCCCCTTTTCCCCCTCTTGTCCCTCTTGTATATACTGACTCTCGAGCCACTACTACATAAGATGGAGACATTGAGGGGCATCCTGCATGACCTAGGATGTGAGAGATGTGTGTTGGCATATGCTGATGACATCAACATAGTGGTGTCAGAAAATAAACACATCAAAATGATTGGCACCACTCTCAGGGACTATGAGGTGGACCAGGAGCAAACATTAACCAGGAAAAGTCAGTGGGTTTACGCCTCAGCACCTGGAGAAGCAAGCCCCTCCTGTCCATCTGTGTCGTTGAGCACTGGATAGACAGACTGGTTAAATTGCTTTGGGTCTAGTTTGGTCCAGACCTCCAGATGGACAAAAACTGGGATGAGGTAATGAGCAGAGTGACTACTCTCACCCAGAAATGGGCCGAGAGGAAGCTACCTCTGAAAGGTCGGGCAGAGATGGCTAACATGTACGTACATCACGTCTGTCATCTACTACCACTTGACCATCATTGTGGAAAAGACGCATCCTGGTGGTCAGGCAGTCTATCTGCTGTCAACACCCACTGCATGGTGGACTGGGAATGCCATGGTTGATGATGCACAAATATGCGCTAAGGCTACATCTTCAGTGCTTCTTTGATGGTGAACAAGTGTGGTCGCCATTCACCAGACATATTTCCCCAGCTGGTCTCAATAATGGAGCTGCAGTCCTGGGTCAAAAAGAGACTGAGAGAAGGCATTTGGAAAGTGGAATGTCTTCAAGTGCTCCCAGCCCTCAGCCACTTGGACATTGTGATAGGTGAAAACATCCACTTTAGCTTTCTATAGAGGATTAGTGGAAAGAAAGTATGATGACATTGTTGGGGAGACCCTTGGCTGCCAAAGATCAGTTTGCCACTCTTTTCCAGGGAATATTTGGCCCAGGAACAATGAATAACTTCTAAAAATCTCTGGCCTAGCAGTGCTACCAGGGAGTGTTGCCTGTTCAAGATAAATTATACAAGCACAGAAATGCTGTCAGTCAAGCATGTCCAAGATGTGTGCAGGATAGCAAAACCATCTTGCATGCACTTGTCCAGTGCCTGAGCATTGCTGACCTGTGGGTTTATGTCGAACACCTGCTATCATGTGTGGGACATATCTGGCTGTCAGCTGAATCCATTGTGAAGATTGTCCCACTTCCTTCGTTTAACCGGGAAGGGCAGGCTGTCTTTATATGCCTGTTGCCATGGTGGACAAGACTAAGGGGACTGAAGACAAACACTTTTCTTTTTGGTCAATCCCTGATCAACTTCTTCAAGTTTCACTTGAAGAGGAAAATAAGGGTAGAGAGGGAAGTGTTGCCTTCTAGCCAGTTTGCTGAAAGGTGGATGAGAATGGCGAGGTAGAAGTGAATAGGCCTGTCCTGAGCATCCATCTGTAATTGGAGAAAAAGAAATGAGAACAATCACCTGCCCCAGAAGTCTGGGCACCTATGGTTTTATAGGGTTTTTCCATGAGCTGCCCTCAAAGTCTCCTCCCTATTGAGGATTATATGAGGGGAAGTCAAAAATTATCTGCACTTTTGCTATAACATATCTTTATTATTGTCACACTGCCTTCTGCGCATAAGTGCTTATAGTTGGTTTGAGCTTGATTATGCCATTTTTCTTTATGGCTTTATAATGTAAGTAAAGCCATGCCACTAGTAATGTTCACCAAAGAAGGACAAAGAGCAGTGATCCGATTTCTCTGGTCAGAAGGTGTGTCAGGTGCTGAAATTCATTGGAGGCTTTTAGCACAGTACAAGGACAGTGTACTACCACGTAGAAGTGTGTATGAGTGGATCAAGAAGTTTAAAAGTGGCCGGACAAGCATGACACACGAAGAGGGAGCAGGACACTCGTCAACTTCCACCACTGACAAAAAGGTTCAGCAAGCTTGACAGATGGTAATGGCAAACCGGAAAATTATCATTGATGAGGTAGCTCATTCTCTGCAGATTAGTCATAGTTCTGCCTATCAAATCATCCATGATGAGCTCGGCTTCCATAAAGTCTATGCAAGATGGGCGCCAAGAGAGCTTACTTCAGAGCACAAATGCAAATGTCTTGAGGTCTGCCAACACTTACTCAATCGCAACAACAATGAGGGCAAGGAATTTTTGAGCAGAATAGTCACAGGAGATGAAATGTAGGTCCATCATTATGAGGCAGAATCCAAAAGACAGAGTAAGGAATGAAAACATCCTGGCTTGCCAGCGACAAAGAAATTCAAGACTCAGTCTTCTGCAGGAAAGGTGACGCTAATCTTTTTTGGGGACTCAAAAGGGCCTATACTGGAAGATTACCTGGAAAAGGGGTGTACAATCAACAGTGCAAAATACAGTGCTTTGCTGGCAACAAACTGAAGCCAGCAATTCACACCAAATGCCCAAACCTGTTGTCGAAGAAAGTTTTGTTGTTGCATGATTATGCATACCCCTATGCGGCTGCCTAGACCAGTTAAGCCATTAACCAATTGGGTTTTGAGGTGTTGGAACACCCTTCCTACAGCTTGGATCTTGCTCCTTCCGCCTATCATATCCTTGGATCATTCAAAGATGGTTTATGAGGTCGTCAATTTACTACGGATGAAAATGTAAAGGAAGCAGTGCATAAATGGTTGCACAACCAACCGAAAACCCTCTTGGAGGGAATACACAAGCTTGTGGACCACTGGACCAAGTGCATCAAAAAGGAAGGAAACTATATAGAAAAATTATGTACTTGTTTATCCACTGCTTTTGTGTAAATACATTGAAAAACAAGAGTGCGTATAATTTTTGACTCTCCTTTGTACATTGTTAATTTTTTTTTTGCCATTTTAAAACTTGTTTACATGCAAAATCCTCACAACAACAACACATATACACACACACCTTTGTTTTGTCCTGTACTGTCCATAATGTTTTTCTTAATGTGGTCAATAAAGAAATTATTATTATTATTATTATTATTTTCAGCTGTCCCTCGAATGACAGTTTTAAAATGGTGTGTAGAGAATGCAATGGAACTAGTGGAATTGAAACCTGACTTAAATGAAGAAGAAGGTTTGTTTTTACTTCAATAAATTGTCTTAAAACTTCATTTTTAGTATACTGATTACTTTCACTTTTCCAAAGGATTGACATCAAATTATTTATTTATTTATTTATTTTTGAACAGCTATGTGAAAAGATTAGTTTATACCGTTTAAGTCAAATCTTTTTTAATAAATCTTTTTTCTACAAACAGTTATCTTTTATTTTACACAAATTAAATTATCATTGTCTTCCTCACCAATCCTCTGGCTACTTTTTCTTTTGTTTGTGTTGTCAGCTCATATAGGTATATCTGAGAAATGAAAAGTATAGTGTGATTTTGTCATTTTTGTTTCTATGTAGCAAATGTCACATGCATATGTGTGTATTTGTTGAGTAGAGTTCAGACAACAAGATTGTCATTCATAAACAACTATAGGTTGCACAGGTTCCCTTTATATGTTGAAGAGAATGTCTTGGTGATGAACTAACATTTATTTGAGCATCAGACAGAATGCTTTACAGTACTTGTTCTGGCTCTCTCTGCTCTAATGTCAAATATGACTGTGGTCAACTTCATTTTTCATCCTTTTGGGATTGATAAGGTAGCAGTTTAAGGTGGTAGATTGGCAGACTTGTTAGGACATCAGATGAGATGCCCTGTAATATCTGTTTTGGCTCTTTTCAAGTTCAAATTCCATCTTGGTGCTGATGGATTGGGCCAATCACCTAACACTGGAAGTACCTCATCCAATCCACAACTGATTAGTGTGAACAGCTGAGTGGAGGGATGATCAGTTTCACTAAAAAGATTAAATCATGGAGGCTTCTTATCAATTTCTTTTCTCTACTGATGTTGAATGAGCAATTCTACTTAACATCAGTTTTCTATAACTCTCAGTTCATAACCTCCTGTCATCTTTTGTATTTCATCCATCTTTATTATTTCACTATATTTTCCTCTCTTACATGTACCAACCAATTCTTCAAATATAGTCACTTAATGCAACTTAACTCAGCTCTTTCTTTCAAATACATAGTGCTCATTTAGTAGCTTACAGATCTTCATTAATTTCTAGATATCTTATCCCTTCACCTTCATTGATAAGTTGTTTATGAGTGACAGTTCTGTTATTTGAATGTAGATTAACCACTCACTCTTTTAATTGTTCATATATACATGGCTTGACATAAACAGAGTAAAAAGCAGTCAACATCACCATTAAATGCTACCATTAACATTTGAACTAGTTCAGTATGTGTTTGACTGTTTGCACTGTTAATCACACCAGGCACACTGAGCTTCAGTTCTATTTCATCTGTTTGTACCTACTCTTAATACCTTCATTTCTCCTTCTCAAACTCCCACAGATCAATTAGTTTTATACACAAATGGCATCACACTGAATCCAGGTACTGCTGCTGAACTACACTGACTCTAAATCATATACAAATCTGACACCACAACAAAATTAAAATAACACCTTCCAAATACAGCTAGCCTTCTCGTTCATTCCTGTTTTCTCCTTCTAGTGTTGTCCTCAGTACACTCTATTAATGAATTGCTATCTGAATGCTGCTTGGCCTTTGGTCTCTTGATCGTCTCTAATGAAGTCCCATTATAAAATGATTTAGAGGATGCCTCTAATCATTCCTTTTTTATAAGTGATAGATACATCACACCTCTTGGTTTAACTCTACCACCTGCCCCATAAGTGCCTTTAACAGAGTTGGTTCCATTATAAGCATTTATACCAGGCTTCTGGCAAGGGTTTTTGTGACCTGTCAATGTACTGTCACCCATTATACTTCTCCAAAAACCAGAACTAAAATCACTGGTTAATTCTCCCTGCTCTTATCTAATATATGTAGATTTCAGTTCAATCTTAACTCCATGCATCACCTTTTACTAACATGAAAACCCCACATCCTATTTCATTGTGAAACATGAATCTCAAATTCTATCAATATGTTATCAGGGTACATTCTATTCTCAAACATTACTCAGACAGATGGTGTTTGTGCATTTATAAATTCCACCTGCCCCACCAGTCACTACTCTAACCTGAATATTAGCCACAAACACTTCCAGTTACTCTGGTTCACAGTCTCCTTTCTTCACTCTTCAAAATACACCTTCCACCACTATCTAAAATCCTCATCCACCTCCAACTCTCAACTGTATCTCTTGTTTTGAGGACATATAATTCAATTGAACCCTTTCCATCTTTGGTAACTTCAATGTTCACAACTCATTTCATACTGATGCTGCAGAAAGTGAATCTTTTGCAATTGTCTCCTCTCTGTACTCTACATCAGTTTTGTTTTATCCCCCACATGGGTCTCTGGCCAAAACACAGATACTTTAAACACTCCTGATCCAAACTGAATCTTTATCAGATATTAACTGCCCTTAAGCCTATTTGGTTGCACACTACTACATTATCATAACTACCCAATACATCAAAATATTAAACAACACCCCCAGTGTAATATGGAAATCTAAATTCTCAGAGAAATTGGGAAAGGAACTTCTCCAGTACAATATGTTACTTTATGGCTCTTCCACCTGGACACTAACCAGTAGTTTTGAAACTATACTCGGTTGGTACCTATAAATGTACAAAAGGGGACAATAGGACATTTGCATGCTGATGGTTTGATACAACTGACTAGACACTGAACCTACTTTGGCAGTGGCTTTTTTGGTGACTGTACTTTTTGGCACTGGAGGCCAACACACACACACTAACACAGAGAAATATATACAGAGCAAAAGACAGAGATCACAATTTATTAATTGAACCTAGTTGAATTTCCCTTTCATCATTCACATAAGGAGAAATATGCTCACACTCATAAAGAGAGAATAAAATGTACTAAATGACCCTGATTGCTACAGACATGTCCTCTCTCCATATGACATTAAGAAAAAATATGCACACATACACATAATCAAGTTTTTGGTGTGGTTCATATTGAACTTATAAATGTTCATATTGTGCATCTCTCCCTTTCTGTATTTTATGTAGCCCATCTCTTAATTTCTTTATCATTGGACATTGAATACTAAGTTCATATTGTAATTAATAATGGGCTGCTTTTGAATGATTGTTTGTTCAATCTTCCCTGTTTAAAGTTCTTAGGTAAAGTTTCCATTTTACAAGGAGACAAAACATCTGATGTCAAGTTTTATTAAGTTCAGCATTGAATCAATGACATCAAATAGGCAAAGCCAATACTGCTGTGCCAAAATTCCTTATACCCCTAAATGTATGCTTCATTCTTTTTTGAATGTGTTCTGAAAAGAACACCCCCACCAGATAAAGATTGTTCAAGAAGCTTCTAAAAGTATCAGAGACTATTAGAGAAAAAAAGTTCATTTAGTTAGATACTGTTGGAGAAGTGTGAATAAGGCTGATTAGTAATGCCTTACTTTGAGCACTTGAAAATGGTTATAGTCCCTGGAAAGATATAGATTTCATTGAAAGTGTTGTGGCGAGAGTCATTGACACCCTTGGCAGATTGGAGAATGGACTAGCCAAACTCTTATAAAGAGTAGAGGTCGGTAGTAGTCAAGAGAGTGTTTTGGTAGTCTCACAAAGTACATCGTGTGAACACATTGATTAAACCTCCGCTACGTAATTTATTGATACCAACCTGTGGAAGGATATAAAAGAAAGGGACTGTTACATATCACGTAAGATGAAGGATCAATCATGTGAATCTTATTCAGCTCACCCCAGTGATGATGTCGATGTTAATAACATCAATTTCAGCACTCTCTACAGAGACTACCCCTTCCCCCAGACCTAGCAAATAAAAGATATAATGAAGAAACCAAAGCAATGCATAAACATACTCTCAGCAATCACAGGAACAATATTTGGTTGACAAAAAAGAACAACAACAATGACAACAAAGCAGTTTACTATGCATCATACACATGCACAAACCCTACTCACAGACCACCTACACAAAGTATCAAAAATACTAAAAATGAAAGACCATCAAGACATGTGAGATGTGCAGTTTATTGTCATAGAAAATTTCAAACTCCAAAAATCCCTTTCACACCTCAAACATCTAGTCACATACAGCACCACAGCACTATTGCTACAATATCCTAAAAGCACTACCTATCTTTCATTTAACCCAGACAATCATAAGAAACACATTCACACAGAAATAGCTACTACAATGCTGGGGAGCACACTACCAACATTAAATGCAGAGAAACTATTATACTCTGACCAAATTTGTCTTGTCCAATTCTGCTTTGACTGTTATCAGAATCTACTGGTATACAGGAATTGACTGGGTAGAGAAGAGCTTAGTATGTTTTGTATTATTTCTATAGTTTGAAATAATACTGTCTGAAGACAGAGATTTAATAGCCACTTAATTTCACTTTAATATCTTTACTAGTAGTACTAGTAATACAGACCATAATTTTGGCAGATTCATGTATATCTTCTAAAGTTCTAATGATCTGAAATTTATACTTAGCTTCTTCATACCCATCGGACTTCAATAATCACCTCTAAGATTATCATCATTTTATTTAACATATTTCTCCATGTTTGAATAAATTAAATGAATTTATGTCTCTACTTACAATCCATTTCTGGACCCTGTTCTACACCTACCTTGTATTTTGAGATGCTCCAGCATTTCATCACCACTTCTGTCTTCTTTTCAGCTTTCCAGCTACTCCCACCCACCCTTATATAATATGGGATAGCCTTGTATCTCAATCAGGCTTGCCAAACCTGGTACTATTGTACCAAATTTGGTACTTTTGGTGTGCAGTAATACTTTTGGTACTACACTACAATAATTTGGTACCTTTTCAAATTTTTTTGCTTTATGTAAAAAATAAGTTTACAGCGTATTTAAGTGAACAATATAACGATAAATACATTACATTACTATTGGACTAACTATTTTGTATCAAAATATATTTTGTGACACTTTATAACAAGACAGTTTATAGCTAATTGGTAGCTAGTTGGTATAGAATGTGTTCAATACATGTATCGTACATGCCATCTAGTATCGCTGGCTTGCTGCCTCTAATGCCAGTCAGTAGCATGTTTTATACGTAAGTGACAAGTGTTTCCTTACTATCTTGTTAAACTTTATCAATTATGAGCGATTAATAACCCTCATGATGAGCAAGAATACAAAAGATAAAAGCAGTGATGAAATTGACTTAGGTTTAACTCCACCAAGAAAAGAATTAAACAATATAATCATAAATTATTGAACAAACTTTTATTGGATTCTTGATTTTCATCAATTAAAACAAATATCAAGAGAGTATACTGTAAATTTTGTCATGAAATTCAAGGCAGTGTAACTCATCTGGAGAGGCACAGAAAAACAGATAAACATATTAAAAATGTTAATTCAGAAATTAAAAGCGGAAAGCTGACTGACTTGCTGCAGCATACAACTTCTGTTCATATTACAAACATAGCAACTGTGGAACTTAAGCTTTGTTCCTTCATTGTAGAACACATCTTACCAGTGAGGCTTATGGATCATTTGCCAATTCATAATGTATGTCCTGATTCCAAAATAGTTAAAGATATAAAATGTGAAAGAACCAAAGATGCTCAAATACATAAAAATGTTTTAGGTCCTTATTACTTTAAAAACCTCATTAAACAGTTAAAAGAGTGCAAGTTTTCATTAATTGTTGAAACTACTGATGTAAGTACAAAAAAACAGCTTGTTCCGTTAGCTAGATTTTATGATTGTAGCACTCAAAAAAAATTATTGATAGTTATTTAATTCTTTTGTAAGCCAAGGATTACTCTGATAATGAAATTTTTTCCTCTATTGAAAGATTCTTCACCTTGCATGATATTCCTTTTGAAAATTTGATAGGATTTGCTAGTGCAATGATGGGACAGAAGGGAGGTGTACAGGCATTACTGAAGAACAAAGTTCCCTCTCTCAGGGTTGTGTCTGTCACTCTATGCATATCTGTGCATCAAAGGCATGTTCAGAATTACCTTCATGTTTAGATCTTGTTAAAAGCCCAAAGAAACTGCAGGATTATGAAGAATTTCAGGCATTTACTCAAGCAGATCCTCATAAATTATTACATGTAAATTGTACAAGGTGGCTATCTTTAGAACAAGTTTTCAAAAGAATACTAGAACAGTGGCTTGCTCTAGTGTTATTTTATTGAAGATAACAAGTGCTGAACTCATTAACAAATCCAATCACAGAGATACATTATGCATTTTTAGCATATATTTTACCAGATATTATTAAATTGAACTTAGATTTCCAATCAGAAAGCTATAGAATGCACAAATTGTACAAATTTATCGCATGTACTGTTAAATGAATACTTGGCAATTTTATTATAAAAGAAATTATGAAAAATAAAGAACTACATGAAATTAACATCAGTGATCCATCTGTTTAGCTTCCCATAACTGAAATTTACAGAGGAGCAAAAGTTGAAAGCATTTGCATAAAAGCTTCGTCTATTAGTACAACTGAATTGAAACAGTTTCATGTGAAAACATTAAGTTCTTATTTGCGCCTTGTAAAAGAATTTTTTCAGTGCTTCTTTGCACATGATTTTTTCCGTAATCAGAAGCTTCTAGAGGCACTAGACCTAGTTAGTATTCGTGATTACAATAGTCCAAGTTCAATTGTTCCTCTGGCATGCAAATTTCTAAATATTGTTCAGGAGAGTCAGATTCAAGCTCTGAGTAAAGAAAGGAGATAACTTCAAAATAACAATGACATAACTGAAGCTACCAAACCAGAAGATTATAGGGATAAAATTTCTTAGGAAAAATCTGGAGATGAAGCTTGTTATGCAGTCTTATCATGCTTTATGTTTCAGCTCCTACCATTACCACATTCTTCAGCTGCAGCTGAGAGAATATTTTCAGTCCTAAATAACATTAAATTCAAGAATAGGTCTAAACTGCATGCCCAAACAATCAATGCTCTACTGCATTCAAAAAGTCTTCTTCATGATGTAAACTGCACAACTTATACACCTGATGCAGAGCTTTGTGCTAAAATAAAAGAAGGACAAGGACATTGGTACAAAGATGAACCTCACTCTATTGATGATGCAACCTTCTAATTATAAAGTAAGTACATTAAATATGTGTAGGTCACTTTAAAATAAAGCCCTGTATATTATAAATAATACATATTATGCATTTCAGTTGATTTATAGGCAAAATATTATAAATTAAAATTTTGGTACTTTTTGAGCAAAATTTGGTACTTTTTGTTTTTTTGCTAAATCTAGTACTTTCATCAAAATACATTTGGCAAGCCTGATCTCAATTGCAAGATACCTAGGCTTGTTCTTCCGTCACACTCTAGCCTCCTAACACCTGGCATAGACCCATTGCCCTCCTCCCCATCTCAAATACTACCCACCCACCCCCATTTAGTTGGAGAGGCTTTTTCCTTTTCCCTTTTATTTTCTTTCTTTGCTTTGCAAGTTACTTGGCAATGTCACTAGAGCTCATGGTATGAAAAATGCACTCCATACACTGTAAAGTACTTGGCATTAGGAAAGCTGTCCAGCCTTAGAAACATGCCAAAGCTGACAGTATTCAATGTAGCCTTGCAACTTGCTGGATCCTGTCAAACCATACAATCCATGCCATCATGGAAAGTGGACATTAGATGATGACAAGAATGATGATGAAGCACATATGCAAGAATATGTACTTCTACTTTCTTCTATAAAGTGAAAGACCACTGCTATTTACTGTCTTCATATTGCAGCTTAATATCCTTTAATATTCTCTTTTGCAATATTAGCATTCTTTGGTCTATATAATACAGTATTGTTTATATTAGAGCTTTATACATAAATTAAACTAAATTTTATTGAATAGCTAAACTTTTCATCAGCCTTAGTGCCAGGTAATTAAACTGTAATGATCTCATCGTTTTCTCCAATCAAATATATGCTCAGCTAATTCTGACCTGTTAGTATTGATATTTTACAAAACTCTTTCACTAACCTGACTAAAGGTTCTTAATTCAGATTTATAATTTTTTTACATATATTATTTCATAATAAGTTAGTAATTTTTAATTTTAAGAGCTACCCTGATATACAGTATCTGGCAACCAGTATATAGGCTATGGCTTCATCATCATGCAGCAATTGACCTATCATGAAAAGATTCCAGTCATGACCATCCCATCTTTATAGGAGTCTATAGAACTACATTTTCTGAAGCTTCATTTGCTTTTTTAAATGGTTGTGTGTGATTTGAGGGAGACTTAGCTGTTACTTCTAGCAAGTTTTCAGGCAAGATCTTAATCATTGTTCAGTTTAATTTGTCAGAAAATAGACACCTGGCTTTCCACAGAAAATTACTGTTATGTACTAGATTCCTCTCCATTGTAAAAATGATCTCATCTACTTACATTCAGAAACTGATCAATGGACCTTTCATCATCATCACCATCATTTAATGTCCACCTTCAATGCTAGCATGGGTGGGATGGTTTCACAAGAGCCAGCCAGGCAGAAGTCTGTATCAGACTTCTGTGACTGTTTTGGCTAGATTTTTTACTGCTGAAAGCCCTTCCTAACACCAACCACTCAGCAGAGTGGACATGGCACGAGCATAGGCAAGGTTAGTTTTGGTAGAGCTTTTACAGCTGGATGCCTTTCCAAACACCAACCACTTTACAGTGTGGACTGGGTGCTTTTAAGTGGTACCTTCACTGACAGGGTTACCAAGTACTTGTAAGACAAAAAAAAAAACTTTCAAGAGTGGAGGGGGCATTGGAGGAGGTGATCTTGTGTCGAATGATGAAAGGCTAGAGTGAGACAGAGAGACAGAAATTGGTGTCTTGCTGTAGAGGAAGTACGAGGTTACTTGGCTGAGGAGAGAGATCAGGAATATGTAAAATGATTAGCTTTTCCATGAGCTGATATGTAAAAATATGTATTGTTTACATTTCCACATCATTTGTATTGCATTAATAATACTTTATTCTCTTCCAGACTTCCAAGAGTCATATGGAATAAGCAGAATAATACAAGCTCTGCATGCTCACACATGGCCAAACCTAGTGATGAAACGTAAGGCATTTTACTTTTTGTTTCTAGTATAACCACTAAATATTTTATATAGTTCCCCTAGTATTCTCTCACTCTTCTCACCTTCACAAACTTAGAGCCACCACAATCAATGAAAAGTAGATTGTTGAACTGCTAGAGTGGAGGCATGTAGACATGTGCTATGTGCAAGAAGTTCAGTGGGAAGAAACCTCAGCTAGACTGCTTGTGGGCAAAGAAAGTAGATAGAAATTCTTCTGGATGGGGAGTAGCAGTAGGGTGGGTAGTGTAGGTATACTTTTGGCAGAGAAATGGGTAGATAAGGTGATCAAAATAGTCAGGGTATGTGTGGTAGGATTATTAAACTAACAGTGGCATTTCTCTCTACTTATACTCCACACTCTGGACTGGCAGATGAACAGGATCATTTCTATGAGTCCCTTTTGCAGATATCTTGACGATGAGAGACAATGACCTTATTATCATGGCTGATGATGTCACCAGGCATGTTGACAGCACTCCAATGGATTTCATGGCATGCATGTCAGTTACAGTTTTGGTGATAGAAATGAGGAGGGAACAAGGTTGCTTGAGTTCTGTGTTGCAAGTGACTTGTTGATGTGCAACACTAACTTCAGGAAACAGGGCACACAAGCCAGATTGACTCCATTCTCCCCAGAAACTAGAATAAACAGATACTTGTAAATGTGAAGTCCTTCACAACTCAACATAGGTTAATGGTGAGTGACTTCAGACTTAGGACTAGATGGACTAGAGATGCAAACCAGATTGTAAAAATAAAGTATGGAAGCTTAAAGATACATTAAGCAAGCAGAATTTAGAAATGTTCTAATTAAAACATCTGTTAAGAAATAGTGATGTTTAACAGAGAGGACAGCTGGAAGCATGTAGGAGACAACCTACAGAAGGCTACACATCAAATCTGTAACAAATACAAAATTTCAACAAGATCAGGGGCAAAATAGTGATAGAACAATGAGATAGACAGGACTATAAAAGTGCAAAGTCAGGGTTGGAAAGACTAGAACAACAGAGGCAGCAAAGAGCTATATCAAGTCGCTTGAGGGGAATCTAGGTGACAGGTCAATTTAGCAAGGACAGAAGCAGAAAGGAAGAGGCTTGCCTATGTCTTACAACATGAGGATCAGATATGCAATATTTTCGGATTGCTAGAATCGAGATGTTGTGGATGATAAAAGTGTATGGGTGGATAATGGTATGCTTGCATTTAGTCATTCTGAAAAGAGTTGTAGAAGTGCTATTCTGAAAGGTTATTAAATGTGAAGAATGCATGGATAAAAGGGAGTCTTCCCAATATGGACCTAACAAAGGGAACTAACTTTCCTAGTTGACAGTAGTATGATAGATAAGGTCATTGAGGATATGGAGACAGAGAAAACCCCTACTCCATTAGAAACTACTACAGAGATTTAAAATATCTGGAGGAGTAGTTTTGCCAGTATCAGCTGACTGGCCTTCGTACTGGTGGCACGTAAAAGCACCCACTACACTCTCGGAGTGGTTGGCGTTAGGAAGGGCATCCAGCTGTAGAAACTCTGCCAAATCAGATTGGAGCCTGGTGTAGCCTTCGGGCTCCACCAGTCCTCAGTCAAATCGTCCAACTCAGGCTAGCATGGAAGGCAGACATTAAACGATGATGATGATGATAATGATGATTAATCAGGTTATTCAAGCAAAGTGTCATCTCCAATGACTGGTGTGCCAGTATTGTCAACTGCTACAAGGGTAAATAGGGGTGCCTTAGATTAGACAGAAGTAATTACAGAGGTAACAAATTGCTGAATCAGGTCATGAAAGTTACAGAGAGAGTTATAGCCCAATTAGGAGAATTAGACTAGATGAGATGCAGTTTGGTTTGGTTTGGTGTTGGGGAGAAGTACTCCTGATGCTATCTTCTGAGACAACTACATGAGAAGTAATTTGCTTAGAGTAAACCATTGTACTTAGCATTCATTGATCTGGCAAAAGCCATCAACAGAGTTCCTATATATGATATAGTGGTCTCTAAGGAAGCCAAGGGTAGACAAACAGTTTGTGAAAGCCATACAAACCATGTACAGGAACACTGTCAGTATGGTGAAAGTTAGCCATGAGTAGTGTGATGAATTTAGTGTACTGTTAGGTGTTCACCAGGGCTCAGTTCTTAGTCCCTTACTATTCATTATTTTCCATTAGGCCACCACAGAGGAATTTAAGACTTGCTGCCCCTAAGAACTACTATGTGCTGATGCTCTTGTACCCATAGTGGAATCTGTAAGAGAATTAGAAAAGAAATTTCAGATGTGGAAGCAAAACCTGAAATTAAAGGACCTTAAAGTTAATTTAGCAAAGACCAAAGTGCTAGTAAGCAGGAAAACAGACTGGGTTCTACAAGCTTCAAGTAAATGGCTTCATTCCATCTGTAGGAAAGGTGTAGGCAGGAATTTCATATGGTGTACTCAGTGCAAGCTATGGACACACAAGAAGTGCTGTGGAATCACAGGAAGGTTAGTGGAGAAAGCAGTGTTTGTGTGGGAGGATGCACAGGTGCCATAAAGACTAATGATACCTAAAATACCTGGGTAACCTAATTTGCTATTCTAAAAGTGTAGTTACTAGTACGGGATGGAGAAAGTTCAGAGAGCTATTGCCTCTGTTGACAACAAAAGGTCTCTCTCTAAGTGAAATGCAGATTGTATGGCACTTGTATATGAACAGTAATGGTAGTGAGCTGTGAGCCCTGAGTGTTTAGGACATGCAAAGACTAGAAAGGAATGAAACTAGTATGCTCCATTGGATGTGCAACTTCAGTGTACCTGTATAACAAAGTGCTCATGTATTCAGAGGAAAGTTAGGCATAAGAGGAATCAGATGTAGTGTGCAAGAGAGAAGACTGCACTAGTTTGACCTTGCATATTGTTGACAACAATTGCTTAAAGTGGCTGGAATTTGTGGAAAAGGGAAATCCAGGAAGACATTGAATAAAGTAGTGAATGCTGATCTCAAGATACTGAGCCTTATGGAGGAGGTGAGAAAAATCTGAAATAATTGGCAATTTGCTGTGCTCAAGAAAACCTGTCCATTGTGGTATAAAAAAAAATTACACGCTAAAACCACCTAGGTTATGCTTGTACATGCAGGGACCCTGATCCCCTCCTCGCTTTCTGTCCAGTCAAGCATTTTCTCCAATTCTCTTCCTGACACATATCACTCCTCTATCTATGGTACTACTTAGATAGAAATAATTACAGAGGTATCAAATTGTTGGATCAGGTGATAAAAGTCACGAAGAGGGTCAGAGACCAACTAATTAGGCAGAGAGTTAGTCAAGATGAGATGCAATTTGGCTTTGTGCCAGGGAGAAGCCCTACTGATCCTATATTTCTGGTAAGGCAGCTACAGGAGAAGTACCTAGCCAAAGATAAACCTCTGTACTTAGCTTTTGTTGTCAAGGAGAAAGCCTTTGACAGGGTCCCCTGATCCCTTATCTGGTGGTCAGTGCAGAAACTAGGGATAAATGAGTGGTTGGTGAGAGCTGTACAAGCCATGTAGAGGGATGCAGTCAGTAAGGTGAGGGTTGTCAATGAGTACAGCAATGAATTCAGAGTACAAGTAGGGGTTCACCAAGGATCAGCCCTCAGCCCCCTCTTGTTCATCATAGTCCTCCAGGCAATAACAGAGGAATTTAAGACATCTTTCGAGCGAGATCGTTGCCAGTGCCCCTGGACTGGCTCATGTGCGGGTGACACATGAAATGCACCATTTTGGGCGTTGCCGTTGCCAGTGCTGCCTGGCTGGCCTTTGTGGGATTTTCGATCGAGATCGTTGCCGGTGCCCCTGGACTGGCTCTTGTGTGGGTGACACATGAAATTTT
>NC_068992.1:37914104-37915136 GCF_001194135.2 Octopus bimaculoides | reverse complement strand
CCCTCAGCCCCCTCTTGTTCATCATAGTCCTCCAGGCAATAACAGAGGAATTTAAGACATCTTTCGAGCGAGATCGTTGCCAGTGCCCCTGGACTGGCTCTTGTGCGGGTGACACATGAAATTTTTTGAGCGAGATCGTTGCCGGTGCCCCTGGACTGGCTCTTGAGCGGGTGACACATGAAATGCACCATTTTGAGCGTGACTTGCCAGTGCCGCCTGGCTGGCCTTCGTGCGGGTGACACGTAAAAGCACCCACTACACTCTCTGAGTGGTTGGCATTAGGAAGGACATCCAGCTGTAGAAACTCTGCCAAATCAGATTGGAGCCTGGTGTAGCCATCTGGTTTCACCAGTCTTCAGTCAAATCGTCCAACCCATGCTAGCATGGAAAGCGGACGTTAAACGATGATGATGATGATGATGCCCCATGGAGCTCCTTTACGCTGATGACCTTGTTCTTATAGCTGAATCACTACCAGAACTAGAGAAGAAATTTCAGGTGTGGAGGCAAGGTCTAGAATTGAAGGGCCTTAGAGTTAACCTAGCAAAAACCAAAGTCTTAGTAAATAGCAAAGCAAACAAATCACATATCCCTTCAGGTAGATGGCCCTACTTGATCTGTAGGAAAGCCATAGGTAGAAATCCCATAAGATGTATCGCCTCGGTGAGGCCCAATGTTCAAGGGTTGTGCCTCACCACCTCATCTCACGTCTTCCTGGGCCTACCTCTTCCACAGGTTCCCTCAACTGCTAGGGTGCGACACTTTTTCACGCAGCTATTCTCATCCATTCTTGCCACATGACCATACCAGCGCAATCGTCTCTCTTGCACACCTCAACTGATGCTTCTTAGGTTCAATTTTTCTCTCAAGGTACTTACACTCTGTCAAGTATGCACACTGACATTACACATCCATCGGAGCATACTGGCTTCATTCCTTGCAAGCCTATGCATGTCCTCAACATTCACAGCCCATATTTCATTGCCATGAAGCATGGCTGTATGTACACATGCGTCATACAGTCTGCCTTTT
>NC_068992.1:37912789-37914090 GCF_001194135.2 Octopus bimaculoides | reverse complement strand
TGTGTCCATAGCTTGCACTGGGTACATCCTATAGAGTTTCTACCAACGCCTTTTCTACAGATCGAGCAGGGCCATCTACCTGAAGGGGTTTGTGTTTTGTCTACTTTCCTACTTATTAGGACTTTGGTTTTAGCTAGGATGACTCTAAGGCCCTTTGATTCTAGTCCTTGCTTCCACACCTGAAACTTCTCCTCTAGTTCTGATTGTGACTCAGCAATTAGTGCAAGGTCATCAGCATAGAGGAGCTCCCAGGGGCATCCTGTCATGAATTCTTGTTATCGCCTGGAGGACTATGATAAATAGGAGGGGGCTGAGGACTGAACCTTGGTTAATTCCTACCTCTACCCGGAATTCTTCACTGTACTCGTTGCTAACCCTCACCTTACTGACAGCGTCTCTGTACATGGCTTGCTCAGCTCTCACTAACCATTCTTCTATCCCTAGTTTCCTCATTGACCACCAGATAAGGGATCGGAGGACCCTGTCAAAGGCTTTCTCCATGTCAACGAAAGCCAGGTACAGAGGTTTATCCTTGGCTAGGTATTTCTCCTGCAGCTGTCTTACCAGAAATATAGCATCAGTGGTGCTTTTCCCTGGCACGAACCCAAACTGCATCTCATCTAAACTGACTCGCTCCCTAATTAGTTGGGCTATGACCCTCTCCGTGAGTTTCATTACCTGATCTAACAACTGATACCTCTGTAATTATTTGTATCTAAAGCGTCACCTTTACCTTTGTAGCAGTTGACTATGGTGCTGCTACACCAGTCATTGGGTATGACTCCTTCTTGTATCACCTGGTTAACAATACGGGTAACTAGGCTATAGCCTACACTACCAGATATTTTGAGTATCTCTGCAGTGATTCCTGATGGGCCGGGGGCTTTTCCTGTCTTCATACTCTTAATAGCTTTATCAACCATGGTGCTGTCAACTCGAATCACTGGTCCCTCTGTTGGGTTGACATTCGGCAGACTCTCTTCCTCCCATTCATTCTCTTTATTGAGCAACCTTTCGTAGTGGCGTCTCCAAACCTCCTTCTTTGCAGCCTCATTTAGTGCAAGTGTACCATCATCCACGCAAACACATTTCTCTCCCACGACATCACGATTCTCTCTCACACACTGTCTTGCAACACGAAATACCTGAAGTCTTTGGTCGTCACGGTGCAGAACATTGGCAAATTTTTCTTATCTACTTCCCCTCTGGCTAAATAAACCTGTCGCTTAGCTTCCCTTCTGGCAGTCTGATACAATTCCCTGCTACCACTGTTTTCCAGTCCTTCCAAGCCTGTTTCTTTT
>NC_068992.1:37911976-37912779 GCF_001194135.2 Octopus bimaculoides | reverse complement strand
TCTGGCAGTCTGATACAATTCCCTGCTACCACTGTTTTCCAGTCCTTCCAAGCCTGTTTCTTTTGTCTAATAGCCCTGTCAACAACATTGTTCCACCACACGTTATTTTGGGTCGAGAGGGGACTTTGCACCAGCCACAGATCTGGTCAGTGGCTTCATCAGGTTGTCCCGTAGAAACGTCCAGTTGTCTTCTACATCATGTGAAGCTACATTCCCTTCTATTTCATCAAAGGCTTCAAGTAATAAGTCTCTAAATTTCTGTCCATTCGCAGGATCTTTGAGCTTACAGACCCGTCTCCTCCAAGCTGGTCGTCTACTGGGCAACCAGTTCGCCCTGATCCTGAAGTTATTAACTACTAGTCTATGTTGCGGGGTACATTCTTCACCTGCAAAGGTTTTGGCATTTATGAGCAGCCATCTTTCTCTTTTTCTGGCAAGGATGTAGTCAATTTGGCTAATGTGTCTGCCAAAATGGTAGGTGACTAGGTGACTGGCAGGTTTCCTGAAGTTAGTATTGCAGACCATAAGGTCATTTGCATCACAGAACTCCAGCAGCCTGGTTCCCTCCTCATTGCAGGAACCAAAACCATAGCCTCCATGTACTCCATGGAAGGTCCCTGTCATTCGTCGATGAGGTAGTCTGCAAGAGGGTGTCATAAAATCGGTCTTTCTGTCCATTGGGTAGCCCCGGTTGAGGGGCATAGGCCGAGATAATGGTTGCTAACCCATGGTGAAGGACTAATCTAATCTTAAGTATTCTATCGCATACTCTGGCTACTTTGATTACCTTATCCACCCATTTC
>NC_068992.1:37906803-37909954 GCF_001194135.2 Octopus bimaculoides | reverse complement strand
ATCATTAATAAATTTATAAAATTATCAATAATATTCACAGGAAATCAGTATTCAAATTTCGAAAGATATATGTCTAATATGACATGGTAATATTTTGAATTATAATTAAATTAAAATTTAAGATATATGAAATATAAATATAAATATATATAAAAATATAAATGTACATAAAGATACATGTGTATATAAATGCATATAAAAATTGGCGTTAGGAAGGGCATCCAGCTGTAGAAACTCTGCCAAATCAGACTGGAGCCTGGTGTTGCCATCCGGTTTCACCAGTCCTCAGTCAAATCGTCCAACCCATGCTAGCATGGAAAGCGGACGTTAAACGATGATGATGATGATGATGATGATGAATTGAGCATAAAAATTATAAAGTCTAAAAATTAAAAAATTAAACATCTGACGATCGTTTCACGGACATTATTGCAACCACAATGTAATCAAAAGATAAGCATACTGGCAATAATTCTGCTCTTCAGAGATGAATGGAGTTATAATATATGTGTTAAGAACGAATGGTGTATATAATAAAGTGATATTAAAATATTAAAAAATATTAAAAATATTGAAATTATTAAAATGTATACTGTCCTTTAAAGAAATTGTAAAAGTAATCCTCCTATAATTTGGAAAGTTCATTTTTTTTTCTTTTGTGGAAATTTTAAATAATATATTTTTTTATAAAAGTTGATATGTTTTTCTGAATATATATAAGACTTCGGTATGTAACTATAGTAAAGTTCATTTTGTTGTTGGATATGTTGGTAGTCCTATGAATCACATCAATGTTCATCCATTGCAAATATTTCATCATTACCCATAAATTTTTATATGCATGTATCTTTATGTACATTTATATTTTTCTATATATTTATATTTATATTTCATATATCTTAAATTTTAATTTAATTATAATTCAAAATATTATCATGTCATATTAGACATATATCTTTCGAAATTTGAATATTGATTTCCTGTGAATATTATTGATAGTTTTATAAATTTATTAATGATATAAAAACACATATGAGGCTCTCATAAGTGCTACTGATAACATGTAATCCAGTACAACCTGTTGCATGGTCGGGTTGCCGGCGACTAAACTGGCACCCCCACCAGGCTACCCTGGTGAGGAGGGTTGCTAGAAACCCAGCAGGATTAAAAACAAGACCTGTCGAAAGCTCGGATGGACCAAGTGCAGGCTCAACGGCTATCTAGCAATAGCACGAGTACGCAGAAATTCCGGGATGGTGTCTGGCATGCTGAAAGACCACTGGGAGTGAGGCGCCCCTCAGCTTTTGGTGAAGCATGTCTCTAGGAGAAGGTCACTCTGATATAAAACCAAATATGTGCAGGGAATGGCATTGGACATTTTGGGGATCTATGGTCTGTGCTAGAGATTACGGCGCTCCCATTTCCCTGAGCCTGTGACTTATATTGGGACCAGACATCTTGCTCCAGCTTGTCTCTGGATAATGTCAATAAAGTGGAGAGGGTCTATGAGGTGTTGTGCAAGCCTCAGTGGACCTAAAACTCAGCACAGGCATTGCCAACCTCTACTCGACATGTGCGCTCTTTTTTTTTTTTTCCCCTATATATATATATATTTATCTTATTTTTAGTATATATTTTCTTCATTTTTAGTATACATTTTTATTTTGTATATATATATTTTTCTTTTTTTATTATTCGGAAGTCCTACGGCGATGGGAAGGTGGTGAAGCATGCAGACCTGACGGGTTGGAAGCATGTAGTCAGCGACCTGCACGTAGGCGGCCCATGCTAGATATAAAGTCGTCTCCTTGTCGCCCAAGACAGCGGTAGGATTCGGTTGCTGCATGGGTGTCTGAGCAGCTCCATTTGGAGAAGGCACTACTCACCCGGAGACCGGGGAGGTTCTAGAAAAGGTGAACCAAAAATTGCCTGTCTTTCCATATCTGGTCAGTTTAGCGCGACTGATGGATGTCCATCCTGCGCTCGAAAAACAAAGAGTCTTTTATTTATAAAACCTGGAGGGAACTTAAACATTTCATGTTGGAATGTGCGCACCCTGTTGGACAACAAGAGTGATTGTAGGCCTGAAAGACGCACTGCACTTGTTGCTCGTGAGCTGAGCCGTTGTAAAATTGATATAGCTGCACTCTCAGAGACTCGTCTAGAAGATGATGGTCAGCTTGAGGAAGTAGGAGGTGGATACACCTTTTTTGGGAAGGGAAGGCAGAAGGAGGAGCGCAGAGAGGCTGGTGTTGGTTTTGCAGTCCGATCTGATATCCTTAAGAATCTGGAAGAGCTCCCTGTTCCTATAAATGAACGTATAATGACGCTACGCTTGCACTTGAAAGGTAAGCGGTTTGCTACTCTAATAAGTGCCTCTGCACCTACTTTGACTAGCTGTGATGAAGATAAAACAATGTTTTATACCCAGCTGAGAGCCATACTTAGAAAAATCCCCAATTCTGATAAAGTCATTCTACTGGGGGATTTTAATGCCAGAGTTGGAACAGACTGGCAAACATGGAACTCTCTAGGACATTTTGGAGTAGGGAAAATGAATAGCAATGGTCTCATGCTACTGGAGCTTTGCGAAGAACATGGACTTTACATCGCAAGCACTCATTTTATGCACAAAGGTGATAACACAACAACATGGATGCACCCAAGGTCCAAAGTTTGGCACTTGCTGGATTATGTCATCATCCACAAGCGCGACATTTATGACATTTGTAATGTCAAGTCCTTCCATGGATCAGAATGCTGGACGGACCACAGTCTGGTGCGAGCAAAGTTCCGAATGGTAACTAGAGTAAAAGAGAGAAGAGGACCAGTCAGCATTCCTCGCCGTCTAAATGTCCACAGGGTATATGATGTTGTGATTAGGAAAGAACTTCAGACTCACTTGTCCAGCATTGAAACTGCTGCAGCATGGGAGGATTTTCGAGAACACGTTCTACAATGTGCAGCCGAAACCCTGGGATATGTTACTGCCAGACACAGAGACTGGTTTGATGAGAATGATGCTGAAGTTCAGTGACTATTGGTGGTAAAGCGCCGTGCTCACAGTTTATTGCTACACAGAGAACTGTCTACTGTGCAGTGAAGTCTAGCACTTTCCCACTATAACAGTGTAAAATCACTACTGCAGCGA
>NC_068992.1:37903682-37906703 GCF_001194135.2 Octopus bimaculoides | reverse complement strand
GAGGTAGTTGATAGCTTCCGCTATCTGGGTGACCAAGTTAGTAGTGGGTGGGGTGGGGTGCACTGAAAGTGTTGCTGCTAGAATAAGAATAGCCTGGGTAAAGTTCAGAGAGCTCCTACCTCTGCTGGTGACAAAGGGCCTCTCGCTCAGAGTAAAAGGCAGACTGTATGACGCATGTGTACAAACATCCATGCTACATGGCAGTGAAACATGGGCCGTAACTGCTGAGGACATCCGTAAGCTCGCAAGGAATGAAGCCAGTATGTTCTGATGGATGAGTAATGTCAGTGTGCATACCTGACAGAGTGTAAGTATCTTGAGAGAAAAGTTGAACATAAGAAGCATCAATTGTGGTGTGCAAGAGAGACGATTGCACTGGTATGGACACGTACTGAGAATGGATGAGGATAGCTGCGTGAAAAAGTGCCACACCCTAACGGCTGAGGGAACCCGGGGAAGAGGCAGGCCTAGGAAGACCTGAGATATGGTGGTGAAGCACGACCTCCGAACATTAGGCCTCACTGAGGCAATGACTTGTGACTGAGTCCTTTGGAAATATGCTGTGCGTGAGAAGACCTGGCAATCCAAGACCTCTGCCAGGGATGTACCACTTACGCATAACATTCCTTCATTGGACTCTAAACTCCGCTTGTGAAGACATGGTGAGGCAAGTGAAATCGGAATCGAACCAAATGTGTAGGAACACTAGACTCGGCTTGCGAAGGCCCGTTGGGTCAAGCGAAATCGAGATGGCACCTGTACCAGTGTGACACATAAATAGCACCAGCGTGATCGTTACCAACGTCGCCTTCCTAGCACTTGTGCCAGTGGGATGTGAAAAGACATTCGTGTAAGATCGTTCGTCGCCTTCCTGGCACTTGTGCCACTGGCATGTGAAAAGACATTCGAGCAAGATCGTTCATCGCCTTCCTGGCACAAGTGCCAGTGGCACATGAAAAGACATTCGAACAAGAACGTTGCCAGAGTCGATGGGCTGGCCCCTATGCAGATGACACGTAAAATACACCATTTCTAGCGTGGCCATTGATCGTTACCAACGCCGCCTCCTTGGCACGTGAAAAGACATTCAAGCGAGATCATTGCCAGTGCCGATGGACTGGCTCCTGTGCAGGTGGCACGTAAAATACACCATTTCGAGCGTGGCCGTTGCCAGTTCTGCCTGACAGGCCCTCGTGCCTGTAGCACGTAAAACACCATTTTGAGTGTGGCCGTTGCCAGTACTGCCTGACTGGCACATAAAAGCACCCACTACACTCTCGGAGTGGTTGGCATTAGGAAGGGCATCCAGCTGTAGAAATTCTGCCAGATCAGATTGGAGCCCGTTCCAGCTATCTGGTTCGCCAGTCCTCAGTCAAATCGTCCAACCCATGCTAGCATGGAAGGCAGACATTAAACGATGATGAAGATGATGATGATATTTACATGTATATATATATATATCTAATATATATATATATATACACATATATATGTATATATACATGTGTATATATATATGTATATATATGTATATATATATGTGTATACATATATGTATATATATGTGTATATATATTTATATATATATATATATGTATATATACACATACATGTATGTACAATCTGATCTGGCAAAGTTTCTAAGGGCATACAGCTGTTGAAACTTTGCCAGTTTAGATTGAGCTGGTGCAGCCTTTGGTTCACCAGCCCTCAGTCAAACCATCCAACCCATGCTAGCATGGAAAGCAGACGTTAAACGATGATGATGACGATGATATATATAAGTATATATACATATAGATATGTATATCTACATATAATATATGTATATATACATATATATGTGTATCATCATCATCATCGTTTAGCGTCCACTTTCCATGTTAGCATGGGTTGGACGATTTGACTGAGGACTGGTGAACCAGATGGCTACACCAGGCTCCAATCTGATTTGGCAGAGTTTCTACAGCTGGATGCCCTTCCTAACATCAACCAATCCGAGAGTGTAGTGGGTGCTTTTACGTGCCACCGGCACGAAGGCCAGTCAGGAGGTACTGGCAATGGCAATGCTTGAAATGGTGTATTTTACGTGCCACCTGCACAGAAGCCAGTCCAGCGGTACTGGCAACGAACTCGCTCGAATGTCTTTTCATGTGTCACTGGCACAAGTGCCAGGAAGTTGGTAACGATCACGCTCAATTGGTGCTACTTACGTGCCACCGGCACGGAGGCCAGACAGCTGATGCTCCGGCAACGATCACAACATATATATATGTGTGTGTGTGTAAATAGATGTGTGTATTTTTCCCTTGTTAACAATTAACACGGAAAAAAACCAAGGTAGCAAAAAATCACACAAGTAAAAAGGGTGTAACTCCTTGTTTATAAGGGTAGAGACTCCGGGTTGACGTGAAATATTTTGTATAATAAATACATAAATAAATGGAGTTAAACGCATGTGTTATTCAAATTCTTTTACTTCCAACACGTTTCGAAGATATCACTGGTATTATTCCAAAGGAATTTTTACATTCTAAAACAATGTAATCTTATCTTCAGGGAAGTGAAGAAATGAAACTCATGAATAAGACATTTTAGTAGTGATATCTTCGAAAAATGTGTCAGAAGTAAAAGATTTGGAATAACACATGCATTTAACTCCATTTATTTATTTATTTATATATATATGTATATATGCGTATATATATCTATATATAAATGCATATATATATATAAAAGGCAGATTAACTACGAAGTTAGTTTTTGTATGTGGCAGATGTTCAGGTGCAATAAACACTGTAAACAAACAGGAAACAACTTCTATCTCATTCCAGGGAGAAAAACTAGAGGTAGTCGATAGCTTCCGCTATCTGGGTGACCAAGTTAGTAGTGGGGGTGGGTGCGCTGAAAGTGTAACTGCTAGAATAAGAATAGCCTGGGCCAAGTTTAGAGAGCTCTTACCTTTGCTGGCGACAAAGGGACTCTCACTCAGAGTAAAAGGTAGACTGTATGACGCATGTG
>NC_068992.1:37898575-37903041 GCF_001194135.2 Octopus bimaculoides | reverse complement strand
ATATATATATATACATATACATACATATACTGTGTATGTATATATATATATATATATGTATGTGTGTTTGTGTGTGTATTTATATACAAGTAGCCACAAAGAGAAGGTCCCTGTCATTCATCAATGAGGTAGTATGCAAGAGGGTGTGTCATAAAATCGGTCTTTTTGTCCATCAGGTAGCTCTGGCTGAGGGGCATAGGCTGAGATAATGGTTGCTAAACCATGTTGTAGTACTAATCTAATCTTAAGTATTGTATCACAGACTCTGACAACCTTGATTACATTATCAGCCCATTTCTCCGCAAGAAATATACCCACACCCTCAACCCTGTCAATGTTCTCTGCCCAGAAAATCTTGTACCTATGTTCTTTGCCTGTGAGGAACCTAGTGGAACCTCCTCTCCACCTTACTTCTTAGATCTTCTCTTTGTGGCTTGTGACTTCAATGGACATGTTGGACAACATGCAGGGGGCTTCAATGGCATACACGGAGGCTGTGGTTTTGGTTCCCGCATTGAGGAGGGAACCAGGCTGCTGGAGTTCTGTGATGCAAATGATCTTATGGTTTGCAATACTAACTTCAGGAAACCTGCCAGTCATCTAGTCACCTACCGATCTGGTACATACACTAGCCAAATTGACTACATCCGTGCCAGAAAAAGGGAAAGAGCACTGCTTATAAATGCCAAAACATTCCCAGGTGAAGAATGTACCCCACAACATAGTAGTTAGGCTAAATGGATGCCCAGAAGACAACCGAGCATGGAGGAGAAGGGTCTGCAAGTTTAAAGATCCTGTGAATGGACAGAGATTTATAGACGTATTACTCAAAGCTTTTGACGAAATAGAGGGGGATATAGCATCACATGATGTGGAAGACAACTGGGAGGTTTCTACAACCTGCTGAGGGCCACTGATCAGATCTGTGGATGGTGCAAAGTCCCCTCTCGACACAAGGTAACATTGTAGTGGAACAGTGTTGTTGGCAAGGCCATTAGGGAAAAGAAACAGGCTTGGAAAGACTGGAAGAGAACAGTGGTAGCAGGGAATTCTATCAGACTACTAGAAGGGAAGCTAGGTTTATTTAGCCAGAGGGGAAGCAGATAAGAAAAAATTTGGCAATGTTCTGCACCATGAGGCCCAAAGGCTTGAGGTATTTCGTGTTGCAAGACTGTGTGAGAGAGAATCATGACATCATAGGAGAGAAATGTGTCTGCATGGATGATGGTTCACTTGCATTAAACGAGGCTGCAAACAAAGAGGTTTGGAGACGCCACTATGAAAGGTTGCTAAATAAAGAGAATGAATAGGAGAGAGTTTGCTGAATGTTGACCCAACAGAGGGACCAGCTATCCAAATTGACAGTACCTTGGTAGATAAAGCAATTAAGAGTATGAAGACAGGGACCCCCACCCCCACCCTGCCCATCAGGAATCACCGTAGAGATGCTAAAAATATCTGGCGGTGTAGGCTACAGCCTAGTCACCCGTATAGTTAACCAGGTGATACATGAAGGAGTCATACCCAATGACTGGTGAAACAGCACCATAGTCAACTGCTACAAAGGTAAAGGTGATGCTTTAGATACAATTAATTACAGAGGTATCAAGTTGTTGGATCAGGCAATGAAAGTCATGAAGAGGGTCATAGACCAACTAATTAGGGAGAGAATCAGTTTAGATGAGATGCAGTTTGGGTTTGTGCCAGGGAAAAGCACCACTGATGCTATATTTCTGGTAAGATAGCTGTAGGAGAAATACCTAGCCAAAGATAAACCTCTGTACCGGGCTTTATTTGGCATGGAGAAAGCCTTTGACAGGGTCCCCCAATCCCTTATCTGGTGGTCAATGAGGAAACTAGGGAAGATGAATGGTTAGTGAGAGCTGTGCAAGCCATGTACAGGGCCGTAGTCAGTAAGGTGAGGGTTGGTAATCAGTACAGTGAAGAATTCTGGGTAGGGGGTAGGTGTCCACCAAGGGTCAGTCCTCAGCCCCCTCTTATGTGTCAGAGTCTTCCAGGCAATAACAGAGGAATTCAAGACACGATGCCCCTGGAATCTCCTCTGTACTGATGACCTTGCTCTAATTGCTGAGTCACTACCAGAACTAGAGTAAAAGTTTCAGGTGTGGAAGCAAGGATTAGAATTGAAGGGCGTTAGTGTCAATCTAGTTAAAACCAAAGTAGGAAGGCAGACAAACCATAAAATCCCTTCAGGCAGATTGCCCTGCTTCATCTGTAGATAAGGCGTAAGTAGAAACTCCATAAGATGTATCCAGTGTAAGCTATGGACACATAAGAGGTGCAGCAACAGCAAAGGAAAGCTAACTAGCTGCTAGAAAAAGAATAGCCTGGGCAAAGATCAGAGAGTTCCTACCTCTGCTGGTGACAAATGGACTCTTGCCCAGAGTAAAGGTAGACTGTATGATGCATGTGTACAAACAGCCATGCTACATGGCAGTGAAACATAGGCTGTGACTGCTGAGGACATGTGTAAGCTTGCAAGGAATGAAGCCAGTATACTCTGGTGGATGTATAATGTCAGTGTGCATACACGACAGTGTGTGTAAGCACCCTGAGAGAAAAGTTGGATTTAAGAAGCATCAGATATGGTGTGCAAGAGAGACAACAGCACTGGTATGGTCATGTGTTGCAAATAGATGAGGATAGCTGTGTGACAAAGTGTCCCACCCTAGCAGTTTAGGGAACCTGTGGAAGAGGTAGACCCAGGAAGTCCTGGGATGAGGTGGTGAAGCACGACCTTCGAACGTTGGGCCTCACCGAGGCAATGACTAGTGACCAAAACCTTTGGAGATATGCTGTGCTTAAGAAGACCATAACCCGTGACCTATGCCAGTGGTGTATAACCAGCCCACTTATGAGTACCCTTCATTCATTGGACAATAAACTTTGCTTGCGAAGACCTGTTGAGGCAAGTGAAATGAAAATTGCTGACATGGCCAATTACAGTACTGCCTGATTGGCACTTGTGCCAGTGAAATGTAAAAAGCACCATTCGAGTGTGATCTTTTCCAGCATCGCCATACTGGCACATGTGCCGGTGGGATGTGAAAAACAACATTCGAGTGTGGTCGTTGCCAGAACCACCTGACTGGCCCTTGTGCCAGTGGAACGTAAAAGCACCCTCTACGCTCTCAGAGTGGTTGGCATTAGGAAAGGCATCCAGCTGTAGAAACTTTGCCAGATCAGTTTGGAGCCTGTCCTCAGTCAAACCGTGCAGCCCATGCCAGCTTGGTAAGTGGTCCTTAACATGCAGGTAAGTGATCATCATTGTTCAATTCTCAGCCCTTTTCTCATCATCATCATCATCATCGTTTAACATCTGTTTTCCATGCTGGCATATGTTGGACGGTTCGACTGGTGTCTGGGAAGCTAAGAGGCTGCACCAGGCCCCAATCTGATCTGGCAGTAGCCCACACTCTTTACCAATATGCCATATGTCTTTGGGCATATGGCGTAGTGGTTAAGAGCGCAGGCTACGAACCCCAAGATTCCGAGTTCGATTCCAGGCAGTGACCTGAATAATAATAACAACATTGAAAAATGCCTTAGGAATGAGAACCCAGGTTCAAAATTTCCCCAAGACACCTGATGAAGGCTGGAGGGTATATCAGCCGAGACATTGTGTTAACAACCAACAAGATGAGGACAAATATCTGTCAAATGTAAATGATGTACATAATTCCACGTCTCTTAAATATAGAACTGTATTAACTCAATAGATCTCCTCAAGCATAGCATATTGCCCTACAATCCAAGGTACTTTTGAGTGGACTGATTATGCGACACTGGTGTAGGTTACAGCTGTGGACTCACTTTATTTACCGGGTCTTCTCAGTCACAGCATACCTCCAGAGGTGTTGGTCTTTTATCATTATGTCTGTGAGGCCCAACATTTGAAGGTCATTCTTCACCACCTCATCCCATGTCTTCCTGGGTCTCCCTCTAGCCCGGATTCCTTCCACTGTTTGGGAGTGGCACTTCTTCACACACCTCTCCTTGTCCGTCCACAGTACATGACCATACCAACGCAAATGCCTGCACGCCACATCCGATGCTTCTTACGTCTAACATTTCTCTCAGGGCGCTTACACTCTGTTCTGTGTGCACACTGACATTACAAATCCAGCGGATCAAGCTAGCTTCATTTCTTTCATGCCTACGCATGTCTTCAGCAGTCATGGCCCATGTTTCACTGCCGCGGAGCATGGTAGTTCGCACACATGCATCATACAATCTACCTTTCACTCTGAGCTAGAGGCCCTTTGTCACCAGTAGGGGTAGAAGCTTTCTGAACTTTCCCCAGGCTATTCTTATTCTAGTGGTAACACTCTCTGTGCATCCACCCCCACTACAGACTTGGTCAGCTAGGTAGCGGAAGCTATCAACTACTAGTTTCTCCTGTTCTCTTATATATATATATATATATATATATATATCAGTGGCGT
>NC_068992.1:37898096-37898518 GCF_001194135.2 Octopus bimaculoides | reverse complement strand
GCAATGAATTCCCCCCCCCCCCTCATCAATTTTTCAGTAAAAAAATTTTCGTATTCCTACAATTTACATATGGGAGATTCTGAATATGCAATCACCCCCGTATGACCTAGAATAAGCAGGGAATAAAAAATGGCTCTGTAGAGATGAGCCTGAAATAAGTGTATTGTTTGTATTTTTCTCTCTCTTCGAAACGTCAATACTTTCCCATCCTCACTCTCCCTTAAAAAGTCTAAAAATCATATGTGAAATGTAATAAAGATGAAATTGGATTCTGTTAATATTTTTGCATATTCGGAATCTCTGTTAAAGGTAGGAATCCGAAAAAAATTTTTCACAAAATTCGTTTTTCAAAGGGGTGCGATTCTGCATTAGCCCCTATACCTGTTGGTTGAGCCGAATCAATTTGAAATGATTTAATTAAG
>NC_068992.1:37896061-37896995 GCF_001194135.2 Octopus bimaculoides | reverse complement strand
TTGTTGTTCTGGAATTGCTTACAAACATCTTACACTCTGCAAATTCTCTTAAATATTCAACATTACCCTGCCCCTATTTACAAAACTTGCCACTCATTTTCAATTTTTAAAATTCTTTATGCAGACACTTTGTGTTATTAAAATAAATTGTCTTTAACATATGTTTAAATTGTTGTTATAGAAATAATTATAACCTGTGTGTTGCACATTTCTTGACTACAAACAGCTAGTCCATTCTTTGCGTATAAGCAAGTTTATTTATTAGTTATAAGCAACAAGTCCATGTTCTGGGTATAAACAACAAGTCCTTATAAATATATATTTTCTGTCTTCCTTATTTTCCTCCCATGGAGTGATGAAGCGGAGGAATATATGTAAAAATAAAACAGAAACCGTGTGTTAGAAAACATTCTCAAACAGATCATTGCCTACCACATTGAATTTCAGAAATTATGTTTTAAAAATAATCTATGCATACCTCTGTATATTATCCACTTTTGGAATATATTGTTGCTGGAATATATTGTTGTCTGGTTACTAAAGTTTCCTCTCCAGCTTTTCACAGGCCTTGGCGCCCAATCGCCAGGATTCTTCTCTCGACGTTACTGACATAGTCCAATGGAGTGCAGAGCATTACGCTTAGCACCTTCTTTGAAGGTTGTCTTCTTTCCGTAACCCTGGATGGGGGCCCATACCAGGTACAGTCAGCCGGAGCCAGCTGAGCCCAGGACTCATGTCAGGCAGGGTTGTCACTCCCTGAAGTAGTGAAGAAAATCACTACCCACTACTCATATATATATATATATATATATATATATATATATGTATGTGTATATATATATATATGCTTTTTTCCCTTTGAAAGATGAAGTTGTGGAATATAAGTAAAGACCTCTCCCCACTCCCCTGTTCGCGAGCGCACGTTTTTTCCTTC
>NC_068992.1:37892930-37893841 GCF_001194135.2 Octopus bimaculoides | reverse complement strand
GGGGAGGGTGCGCTGAAAGTGTAGATGCTAGAATAAGAATAGCCTGGGCAAAATTCAGAGAGCTCTTACCTCTGCTGGCGACAAAGGGTCTCTCTCTCAGAGTAAAAGTCAGACTGTATGACGCATGTGTACGAACAGCCATGCTTCATGGCAGTGAAACATGGGCTGTGACTGTTGAAGACATGCGTAGGCTTGCAAGGAATGAAGCCAGTATGCTCCGATGGATGTGTAATGTCAGTGTGCATACTAAATAGAGTGTAAGTACCTTGAGAGAAAAGTTGAACCTAAGAATCATCAGTTGTGGTGTGCGCTGGTATAGTCATGTGGCAAGAATGGATGAGGATAGCTGGGTGAAAAAGTGCCACTCCCTAGCAGTTGAGGGTACCTATGGAATAGTTAGGCCTAGGAAGACCTGGGATGAGGTGGTGAGGCACGACCTTCGAACATTGGGCTTCACTGAGGCGATGACTTCTGACCGAGACCTTTGGAAATACGCTGTGCGTGTGAAGACCCGGCAAGCCAAGTGAGACCTAAATCTAAAGCCTCTGCCAGGGGTGTAGCCAGCCCACTTATGCATACCTTCCTTCATTGGACACAAAACTCCACTTGTGAAGAACTGTTGAGGCAAGTGAAATCAGAATTGAAACCGAACTAAACTCAACGTCTGGTACCCATGCCAACGACATCTTCATGGACACGAAACTCGGCTTGTGAAGACCTGTTGGGGCAAGTGAAGCAAAATCGTGATGGCACCTGTGCCCAGCGTCGCCTTTCTGGCACGTGTAAAGACATTCGAGTGACATTGTTGCCAGTGCCCCTGGACTGGCTCCTATGCAGGACACGAAACTCAGCTTGTGAAGACCTGTTGGGGCAAGCGAATGCAAAATCGTGATGGCACCTGTGCCCAGCGT
>NC_068992.1:37890748-37892653 GCF_001194135.2 Octopus bimaculoides | reverse complement strand
CCATGCCAACGACATCTTCATGGACACGAAACTCGGCTTGTGAAGACCTGTTGGGGCAAGTGAAGCAAAATCGTGATGGCACCTGTGCCCAGCGTTGCCTTCCTGGCACATGTAAAGACATTCAAGCAAGATCGTGCCAGTGCTGCTGGACTGGCTCCTGTGCAGGTGGCACGTAAAATACACCATTTTGAGCGTGGCCGTTGCCAGTACCTCCTGACTGGCCTACGTCCCGGTGGCACGTAAAAGCACCCACTACACTCTCTGAGTGGTGGGTGTTAGGAAGGGCATCCAGCTGTAGAAACTCTGCCAAATCAGATTGGAGCCTGGTGTAGCCATCTGGTTTCACCAGTCCTCAGTCAAATCGTCCAACCCATGCTAGCATGGAAAGCGGACGTTAAACGATGATGAATATCGATAATATTTTTGTTTTCAGAACACTCCAAAAATATAATAGTGCAAACAGATGTTTTGGATAAAAGATTCCAACTTACACGCCAGGCTTGTCCAAGAATTATGGCTAATTATAGCAGTTCTAAAGAACTCTCTAGTTCCGGTCAAAAAGTGGAACCAGCTTAGCAACAATTCTACACTAACAAAGAGAGAGAGAGGTGGGGTCTCATGCAATTTTCTAACAGCATGACTTGCTATGATAAATTTGTCGAGTCACTGACAGAGAGAGGAAGTGGGTACAAAATATTTCAAATACGGTACCGTCTTAGCATATCTTTTAACAGGTCACTAAGAGAGAGAGAGAGAGAGAGGAAGGAAGAACAAACTAACAGAGACAGATAGGGAGTGTCTACATGCCTCAAAGCATGCCTCAAAGCAAAAGTACTAGTCACTGAGTGAGAGGAAGGGGAGACAGAATATTTCGAAAACAACTGGACGGATTTTCTTTGAAACAAAGTAACTATTTTATCTAATTTTCTGATGATATGGATAAAAACGACAGGACATGCAGCACATACCTTGCATACCTGAGAGTGTGCGTCCCTGATATATATATGCATGAATATATATATATACATGTATATTTATATTCCTGCATATATATATATATACATGTATATATACATGCACATAGACATTTGCCAGTACCGCCTGACTGGCCTTGTAGGGTTTTCGAGTGAGATCGTTGCCAGTGCCCCTGGACTGGCTCTTGTGCGGGTGGCACATAAAAGACACCATTTCGAGCATGGCCATTTTCGTGCGGGTGACACGTAAAAGCACCCACTACACTCTCTGAGTGGTTGGCGTTAGAAAGGGCATCCAGCTGTAGAAACTCTGCCAAATTAGATTGGAGCCTGGTGTAGCCATCCGGTTTCACCAGTTCTCAATCAAATCGTCCAACCCATGCTAGCATGGAAAGCGGACGTTAAACGATGATGATGATGATATATATATACATATGTATACACATGTACATATATGTATGTATATATACTTTTATATTTGAAGATAAGCAACAAAAATTCAATAGGTTATAGCGGTACGTACGTTTCGTACAAGCTCCATTTATTCATGTGGTGAGGACATCACAGAATGCACAATGAAAATGTACTCCCCAGCTGCATAATGTGGAACAGCAGCATAGTCGAGATGATATGTTTTCTTCTCTTACTCTTGTTTTTTGCAAACATCCTCAAAATGACTTTCTAAAATGAAATTCCATTATGCAGCTGAGGAGTACATTTTCATTGTGCATACTGTGGTGTTCTCACCACATGAATAAATGGAGCTTGTACGAAACGTACGTACTGCTATAACCTATTGAATTTTTGTTGCTTATCTTCAAATTTTTATTCACCAAATCTCTTGATTTTGTTTTTGGTTTTTATCCTACCAAATTCTGGTGCCTCAAACATTTTTAAGTACCACATTTAATCTTTTGATTAAATCTATATT
>NC_068992.1:37878117-37890403 GCF_001194135.2 Octopus bimaculoides | reverse complement strand
ATATATATATATATATATATGCATTATATATATATATATGCATTATATGTGTGTGTTTGTGTGTCTGTGTTTGTACCCCCACCATCACTTGACTACCGATGTTGGTGTGTTTACGTCCCCATAACTTAGCCGTTTGCAAAACACATCGATAGAATAAGTACTATGCTTACAAAGAATAAATCCTGTTGTCAATTTCTTTGACTAAAGTTGGTGCTCCGGCATGGCTGCAGTAAGCAAGTAAAGCAATAAAAAAAACTATGCTATTTTAATCCTGAGCAACACCGGGTATCTCTGCTAGTATATAATAAAGAGAAGATGGCTGAGAACTGAACAATGAGGATCATTTACCAGCATGTTAAATTCTTGTTGAAGTCATTAGAACTCTTATATTGTATCTCTCTTCACACTGTGTATGGATCTCACAAGCCAGCAAGCCATTCATCTACTCCTAGTTTTCTTAGTAACGACCAAACTACTGGGCATAATGTCCTGTCAGAGGTCTTATCCAAGTTGACAAATGCTGGGGTTTTGGTTTGCTCTTATCTAAAAACTTAGTTATCTCTAGGATGGCACCAATTGCACCCCACGTGGATACAAACTGAATTGCATTTCGTCTTCCTAATAAGTTGTGCTTTTACTCCTTATGTTAATTTTGTAACCTGGTCTACGAATTTGATCCTTCTGTACTTGTTTGTTTCTTGGGCATCTTTTTGTACTCTTATGACAGTTGGTGCTGTGCCGATCATTGATGAGTATGACATAAAGCATAGAGTACGGTAATAATCATGTGCTAAATTAAGATTGCTAGTTCACATAATGTCCTATTATTATTTAAACCTCTTTTATTTGATATTATTAAAGATAAACCTGAATTAATATTATTGCTACAAACCAATTACTACTACTTTTGTAAATTATTTGCAACTATAACTTCCATATTATAAGGATAAGACTGGTAAACATTATATAATTCTCTGATGATGGTAAATATGCTATAATTTCTGTGATAGTAGTAAACGGGTTTTATGACAGGTGTTAACATACTCTAATTCCTATTTATGTCCCACATTGTTATTAATTTTATAAATTCCTAAATGCACTGGAGATTGATTTAGGAACATCCATTATTCCTGATCAAATTAAAGTGATATGGAATTAAAGATACATGCAGTAAATTTAAGATTTTTATTTAATATTTCCAAACATTTTATTATGAAATAAGAACAACAGTTGTAAGCTCTTGATCATAATTTCAAATCTATGACCTCAAATAATTCTGTTGCATTTTACCTGACTGATAAAAAAAAAAAAAACAAGGTGCTACTCCTATTTTAATATTGTTTTTCTTATTTAACCACAGCTCAGCTCTAAACATGTTTGTCTGATGGACATGGGTAATCTGTCAAACAACTAGGTGCAATCCACAGGTCCTTTGCTCTAGATATTGCTATGTCTCTTTTTTATTGAAGATCATACTCTGACAAACAAGGATACATTGTCTAAAGTGCAATGTGGCAGTTTTGACATTTATTCTTTTTCCAACATTAAGTCTGTTTTTGTTTGCTTGTAGGCTCTAGCAGTGGCATAGCTGAGACTTATGACCATAGTGAACTCAATTCAGAATGTAACAGTTGCAAAAGCAGCTGTGCACTTCATTTTGCTGGTATTTATCCAAGCAATGTTTATTATAACTGAAGTTATTGACGCTACTGCTATTTTTGTATATATGTGTTATTTTATGTTTGTCTAGACAGAGTAGTAGATATAGTGTTCTTGGTGCATTTGGGGAATGGTTGTACAGATATTGCCTAGGAGTGTGAGAGTTAGAGATTACTACTGCAACAAATTGTACCCCTTACTGACCAGATGATTGTGATGTTATTTGAATATAATGCTCTCTCTCTCTCTCTCTCTCTCTCTCTCTCTCTCTCTCTCTTTCTCTCTCTCTCTCTCTCTCTTTCTCTTTCTCTCTCAGTGCATTCTGAAGAGGTATTGGAAGGTTTAAAAGAGTGGACAGATTTGAGATCCAATTATTTTGGTGAAAGTGTTATATGGCAGTGTATATATTGACGATCGTGATGTTGAATTCTATGAATAATAATTTTATTTCTTTTTAATATTACTGAACTTTTTTGCTTGTTTCATTCATGTATGATGTATTAGCAGTGGAAAGGGCATCCAACTATGAAACACTTCCAGTAACATAAAAAAAATCCCACACATGTAACCAGGAAAAATCAAACAAGGATTTAAAAAATGAGACAGTACTACATAATTTTACCATACTTGGTAATATTATAATTCGGTCAGTACTCAATTATATTACAAGCTCAACTTAATGTAAGGTTGTTTACAGTTTTAGAAAGATGCTTCTTTCAAGTGTTAATTTCGTTCTTTTCAGCTACAACTGTGAATTCAAGTATTCTTACCTTGATCTCTTTATGAAGTTAAGTAAATTTCCCAGGGTTATTGCAGAGGTAAACAAAGGATTTAGTAAACTTTTGCAAATATATGGTTTACTGTTTTCGCTGAGAGAGTGAGATTACCAAGTTAGGAGAGCAGTTTATTGGATGTTTTAGTGTTTGAATCATAGCACAGTTGTCTTTAGCTTTCATCTTTGAAGATCTTTTTGTTTCTTTTTTATGTTTTTATCCACTTTTTCATATTAGTGCTAAAATCTATACAACCAACAGTATGCTGCCTCTACAAAATTGTTTTCAAATTAATTATTTAAAAGAAAAGTTACTTGTATTTCTTGTTATATTTTTCTCTATCATATATATATATATATCTTTTTTGACTTTCTTCATGACTTCTTTCCAGAACCTGGATCACCATTTTGTAAAACTTTTTTGAATGAGATAGTGTCGAAGAAAGGTTCTGAGGTTTCTAACAAAATCAGTTGTGGTTTAGAATGTGATAGAAAAACACATCGTGAAGAAATATCAAAATTAGAAAATTCACAGCCTGAAGAAGATTGTGTGGTTGATGATAACATCGATATAGGTGCAGCTAAACAACTGGATCAAGAAAGTGTTGAAAATGAAAGCAGAGAGAAACAAACAGGTAAGTTAATATCTTAGATTTGATTTTGTCACAAAATTAATTTTTGAAAATTACCAACAAAATATGTCTCACCATAGTGAAAATTACGTTATTAGGTAAAAATCACCATCATCATCATTGTTTAACATCCAACTTCCATGCATGCATTAGTAAGACCATTGACAGGAGCTGGCCAGGTAGAAGACTACCCCAGGTTACTGTGTCTGTTTTGGCGGGGTTTTTACAGCTGGATGCCCTTCCTCACACCAACTACTCTACAGAGTAGACTGAGTGCCTTTTACATGGTGCTAGCACAGGCAAGGTCAGTTTTGGCATGATTTTGTAACTGAATGCCCTTCCAAATCCCAACCACTTTAAAGTGTGAATTGGATGCTTTTTATGTGGCACCAGCACTAGTAGGGTCACCAAGTAACTTGCAAGACAAGGAATTTTGAGACAGGGAGAACATTTGAGGAGGGGATCTTGTATCAGATGATGAAAGGTTAGAGTGTGACAGAGAGGCAGAAACAGGTATCTTGCTATAGAAGAGGTACATAGTTACCTGGCAAGAGAGAAAGAGAAGGAGAGGAAGAAAGAGGACAGAAACAGAGGGAAAAGCAAGAGAAGGAGAGAGAGAGAGTGGGAAACAAGAAAAGTGCAAGAGAGAGCAGGAGAGTGATGGTGGTGAAGTGCCATGGCATACTCTCAAATAACAAGGATCAGACAATAGATGGGATGGTAAAGTAAGGAAGAGAGAGATAAATGGTGGCAAATGCTAGGGCATCCCCCTCAAGGTGCAGAGGTCATAATATACGCAGTCAGGTATTGCCAAGAAGGCGCAAGTCGGAAGTGAGGATTGCAGTGACTGGTGAAAACTTGAGTGTAAAGATGGAGTGGGGGAAAGCAGCAATACAGTGAGCAGGACAGTGAGGGCAGGGAAGGGGAGTGGGAGACAATCATAGTGTATGACAAGGGAAATGTGAGGAAGAGAAAGATGCAGTTTAGAAGTGATGTAGTTCGGTTTCTTGGGGTAGGGTGTGTGAAAAGTTTTTTGCTACATGTGGGTGGGGCACAATGCTTCTAGTATTCAGTTTCACTGATATGGGTGGGTCTTCTCTTGAACCTCATATTGCCAGACATGAGCTCTAACTTCCTGAGATTTGTCCTCATCACTCCATCCCACATCTTCCTGGGTCTCCCTCTTCCACAGGTACCATCCACTTTTAGTGACAGGCACTTCTGTATACAGCTGTCTTTACTCATACACATCACATGTCCAAACCAATGCATTCTCGTCTCCTGCATGCTCCATTTAATTCCTCTTAAGCCTAACTTTTCTCTTAACACAGTTGCGCTTTGTCAGTTATGCACACTGATGTTGCAAATCCAATGGAGCATACTGCCTTCATCCTCTCCAATCTACACATGTCCTCCACATTCTGAGCCCATGTCTCACTACGATGGAGTATAGCCGTTCGTACACCAGCATCATACAATCTACCTTTCACTCTGAAAGAAAGTCCTTTTGTTGCCAACAGAGGTAGTAGCTCTCAGAACTTCCTCTGTCCTATTCTTATTCTAGAAACAATACTTTCAGAGCATCCACCACTATTACTAATTTGATCACCTAAGTAGCAGAAACAATCTACTACCTCAAGAGAGCCTCCTGGCCATTTGAGAGAATCTAAGTCACATGTGCTGTCAGTACTTATTGTTTCTGCACATCTGCCATACACAAAAGCAACCTCATCTGTTAACCTACCTGTGATTCCACTGCATCTCTTATGCATCCATAGCTTACAATGGGTGCAGCAAATGGAATTACTTCCCACTCCTTTCCTATATATTGAGCAGGGCCAATTATCTGATGGAAATAGAGTTTTACCTGCTTTCTTGCTTACAGCTTTAGTCTTTGCTAGGTTAACTTTAAGGCCTTTTGATTCCAGGTTTTGTTTCCATATCTGGAACTTCTCCAATTCTGCAGTAAGGGCAAGGTCATCAACATATAACAGTTTCCATGAGCATCCAGTTTTGAATTCCTCTGTTATGGCCTGGAGAACTGTGATGAATAAGAGTGAACTAAGAACTGATCCCTGGTGAACTCCAACTTGTACACTTAATTCATCACTGTATTCAAGGCCGACTCTCACTTTACTGACAGCACCGCTGTACATGGTTTGTACTGCTCTAACAAGTCACTCCTCTACTCCTAGCTTCCTTAGAGACCACCAGATAAGAGAGCAGGGGACCCTATCGAAAGCTTTCTCCAGGTCAATGAAAGCTAAGTATGATGGTTTACTTTTGGCCAAATATTTTTCTTGCAACTGTCTCACTAGGAAGATGGCATCTGTGGTACTTCTCCCAGGAACAGAACCTAACTGCATCTCATTTAGTTTAATTCTATTCCTAATCAATTGAGCTATAACTGCCTCTAACTTTCATGACCTGGTTCAGCAGTGTGATACCTCTGTAATTGTTTCTATCTAAAGCATCACCTTTACCCTTGTAGCAGTTAACTATAAAGTATTATAGTTAAACCAGTCTTTGGGGTGACACTTTCCTAAATAACCTGATTAACCATATAAGTGACTAGTCTGTATCATACACTACCGGATATTTTAATCATCTCAGCAGTGATACCCAATGATCCAGGGGCTTTCCTAGCCTTCACATCCTTAATTGCCTTATCTAGAGTATACTGCTATCAACTCTGACAGCTGGTCCCTCAATTGGCTTGATATTTGAAAGACTCTCCTCCCAATCATTCTCCACATTTAATAACCTTTCATAATGGCATCTCCATGCATCTGTCTTCTCTGAGTCACTAGATGCAAGCATACCATTATCCATTCACACACATTTCTCACCCACATCTCTATTCTTTCTTATGCCTCTGATCCTCATGCTGTAGAACATTAGCAAATCTTTTACCTTCTGCTATTCCTTTTGATAGGTAAACCTGTCACCTAGCCTCCCTTCTGGCTCCCTGATATAATGCTCTCCTTCCACCGTTTTTCCAATCTTTCCAGTCCTGTCTCTTTGTTTTTATAGTGTTGTCCACCTTCTTGTTCCACCACCATGTCACCCTCATCCTAGCTGAGACTTTGCACCAACCACAGATTTGGTCTGTGGCCCCCAGTAAATTGTCCTGCAGGAACTTCCAATTGTCCTCTAAGCTGTATATCCCTTCCTCCTTCTCTCTATATTCAGAGGCTTCCAGGAGAATGTTTCTAAATTTTGTTTGTTTGCTGGGTCTTTGAGCTTCCATAATCTTCTTTTCCAATATGGTTTATTTCTCTGAGTCTTCCTAGCCCTAATTCTGAAGTCACTAACTAGTAGCCTATGTTGGGGTGTACACTTTTTCCTTGGTAAAGACTTCGCATTTGTGAGCATCAGCCTATCTCATTACCTGGTGAGAAAGTAATTGACCTGGCTTATGTTTCCACCAGACTAATAAGTGATAGGTGGCTGGCTGATTTTCTGAAGTTGTTAAGTTTGCAGATCATGAGATCATTTGCATTACAGAACACCAGTAGTCTTGTTCCTTCCTCATTCCTGGGGCCAAAATCATAACCACCATGCACACCATGGAATCCATGAGAATGCTACTCAATATGTCCATTAAAGTCACCAACCACAATAACTAAGTCTCTGTCATTTGTTGTTGAGCCAGTCTGCAGAAGGACCTCATAGAATTGGTCCTTCTGGTCATCAGCCAGCCCAGCCTGTGGAGTATAGGCAGAGATAAATGTAACTGTTAATCTATCTATGATAAGACTCAACTTAATAATCCCTATCACATAGTCTGACTACCTCAATTACCTTATCTACCCACTTTTCTACTAAGAGTATGCCCACATCACCCACTCCATCACTCTTGCCTACCCAGAAGAATTTGGATCTCTGTTTCTTATCCGTGGAGAATCTATCAGAGGCCCACTTCCATCTCACTTCTTGCACACCACACATCGACATGGTGATGACCCATCATTTTGATAATATCATCAGATCTCTTCTTCATTGTACCAACATTGATGGTTGTGACCCTAAAATTGTATACTTGGGAAGGTAGTTTTTGTGGGGCTTTTGTCTATCTGAAAAGAAGATCTGCACAAACACTTTCCAGGTAGCATATAACATTGGAACATTGTGGATTCAATTCAATGAGGTACAATTTCTTTACTCCCATACAGCATCCAGATTAAGGGCCAGTAAAGAGAGGGGTAAAAAGGACATGAAAGTAGTCTTATATGTCTCTATATATACATATACAAACACTACACAGTACGGTATGAATCTTACATATTCATACACACACACACACATATATAAAACCATACATCCACACATATATATAAAACCATACATCTACACATATATACACACACACACATACCCACATACACATATATACATATACATATATGAACATGCAGTCCACATAAGCATACACTTAGATAGAAATATATACATACATACCTACAAGCACATACATCCACATAAGTGCATACATACACTTATATGGTACTCTGACAGGCATATGCACTCAAGCATATGGGTACAAGAGGTGGGGAAACCTCTATTCACAGAACAGGAGTACAGTTAGCTAAGGAAGAAAGTCATGTATGTTTAAATTGAAGAGGTGGGGGGGGGCAGACATGTTAGCAAAGATAGACACTGTTGTTTCAATGTTTCCTTAATATTTAAACTTTTAGTATTATTATTATTATTATTATTATTATTATTATTATTATTATTAATCACTCTAAGCCACATAATATAAAAAAAAACGTAAGAAATCATTCTATTCTAATCTACATATTCTCATATAAACATATAAGAAATCATACTGTTCTAATCCACATACTAACATAAAAGCATAGAACTCGTACTATTCTAAGCTACACTCTCTGAGTGGTTGGCGTTAGGAAGGGCATCCAGCTGTAGAAACTCTGCCAAATTTAGATTGGAGCCTGGTGTTGCCATCCGGTTTCACCAGTCCTCAGTCAAATCGTCCAACCCATGCTAGCATGGAAAGCGGACGTTAAACGATGATGATGATGATATTATCATATAAACATATACGTCACATATTATCATAAAAAACATAGAAAAGCATACTATTATATTATCATATAAACATATAAGAAATCATACTGTTCTAATCTACATACTAACATAAAAACAGAAGAACTCGTAATATTCTAAGCTACATATTATCATATAAACATATTAAAAAAAAATTGTGTGGGGTGGGGATGCTGAATGGGAGAGACATTAAAACAGGTTATATTAGAAGAAAATAAGACAAAGATTTAAAAAATACTTAGCTTCTGTTTTCTGTGTTTAAAACATTGTTATTACTATCTTTAACAAAATCTAGTAATTCATATAAAGGTATGTTTGGAATTGTCATTTTTATTTCCTAGTTGACTTAACCTTTCATTATAACTAATAATTCACAAACATTTAAACTTTTAGTGTTTGCTGAACTAAGGTTTAATTTTGATTTTCATAGAATTAAGTAAAAGAAGGTCAGATTTCAGCTTGTATAGTACACCAGTCTATTGCAAGCAACTTTCTTGTTGTAGGAATTGATTTTAGGACTGCAATTCAAATTGTCTTCAGTTCAACAGCACTTAGTGCTCTTAATATCAAACTTTCCCAGTGTAGCACATGCAAGTGGACTAGGTGGTTTGGAGATTTTTTTTAGCCATGGACTTACCACAATACCTGTGATTGGCCAGTTGTATTCAGTCATACATGTCTCATAAGAAATCTTTAAAAGTTGTTTTCTAATTCCTTTGTGGGTTCACTGCTTATCTATCACTGCTAACCTTTCCCAGAAGACTTGATATTTTTTCCAGTTAAACAGTGATGATGATGAACAGAAACAAGCAGAATTGTCCCACCTGTGGAACTCACAATTTGTTCATCTGATACCTTCTGCACTCAGCCATTTCTCCTCTTATCAATCAAATACTTCATTAACTTAATAATCTGATGATAATTCAGATAAATGTTTTCTACATTTGTGATTGTATTTGTGGATTTTGTATAATTAATTTGAAGGGTTTTTCCCCATTTTTCTTGAAATTTCTTCTATGTTCAGAAAAATTTTTCAAAGATGAGTCTGAAGATGCTTCGCTATATTTTGAATCAGTAGAATCTTTTGAATCACTCTGTGCAAAGATAAAACATCTACAAGGTATTTGCTCTTTTTTTTGTTTTTTTTTGTTTTACTAAAAGTATTTTTAATGGTTTATTGTATAGGCTAGGGCTGTGCTCATGCCCTTCCTAATTCTTTAAGATCATTGAGATTGATGTGGTTGATGTTATTGAATAGCTTCAAGCCAATAACTGCTGGAAAAGCATGGACAAAGAAATTATTCAATAGTGCTAACATTCTGAGGAATAAGTATTGGGTATGATAATTAGTACAAAACCTGAATGAAGGTGGAGAAGTAGACAATTTGGATAATGAGAGAAGGCTTAATGATTGAGTCAGCATTGTCTGAGATGTTTGAGCAACTGCTGAGAGAATTATGTTATTGTAAAAAAAGCTTGTATTTCTGCTATGAATAGAAATCATTTGTTGGACATATCTGTTTATTTCCTCTGCAATAGTTTTGGGTAAGCTAGAGGTAGTAGATAGCTTCCATTTTCTAGATAACCAAGTTAGTAGCGGAGGTGGATGAACTGAGACTGTAGCTGTAAGAATAAGAATGGGCTGGGCAAAGTTCAGAGAGCTCCTACTTCTGCTGGCTACAAAGCGCCTCTCTCTCAAGAGTGAAAAGCAGATTGTATGATGCCTGTGTACAAACAGCTATGCTGTACGGCAGTGAAACCTGAGTTATGACAGCCAAGGACATGTGTAACCTTGAAAGAAATGAAGCAAGTATGCTTCGTTGGATGTACAATGTCAGTGTGCATGTTCGACTGTATGCATCTTGAGAGAAAAGTTGGGTATAAGCGATATCAGATGTGGTGTGCAAGAGAGATGACTGCGCTGGTAAAGAAGTGCTGATCTCTAACGGTGGAGAGAACTTGTGGTAGAGGTAGACTCAGGAAGACATGGGACAAAGTGGTGAAGCATGATCTTCAAACTTTGGGCTTCGCAGAGACAGTGACTAGTGACTGAGACCTTTGGTGATATGCTGTGCTTGAGAAGACTCGTCAAATTGTAGTCATGGTCAATGCTGTTGTCACATAAATGGCACCCATGCCAGCAGCACGTAAAAAGCACCTTTTGAGCATTGGGCCTCACGGAGACAAAGTGGCCAATGCCAGTGGTATGTCAAAAGCACCTTTCAAGTGTTGGGCCTCACAGAGGCAATGACGAATGACCAAGGGTTAAACGAAAGTATTTGACCCGAGCAAAAAAATTTTTAATTAGTGTAATAGGTGTATAACATGTAGTAAACGAATATGAAAAAAATGTGCGCTTGCAAATGGGGGGTGGGGGAAAGGACTCAGAAAGTTCACATCATGAATGTTCCGAGTCGTCTTACCACAGCCAAAAAAGAAAATAGCGTAATAGGTGTACAACAACTTACTGTAAACGAATATGAAAAAAAGATGCGCACTCACAAACGGGGGTTAGGGGGAGAGGACTTGGAAAATTCACATCGTCAGACTATGACCTTTAAACTCTAATGTTTGACCTGAGCAAAAAAATAATTAAAAATTAGTGTAATAGGTGTAAAACAACTTGGTGTAAACGAATGTGAAAAAAAAAAATGCACGCTCACGAATGGGGTGGGGTGGGGGAGAGGACTTGGAAAGTTCACATCGTCAGACCTTGACGTTTAAACTCTAGTGTTTGACCCCAGCAAAAAAAAAATTGTGCAATAGGTCTACAACAACATTACCTTTAAACTCTAGTGTTTGCCCAAGGTGCCGTGCAGTGAGACTGTACCCAGAACCTTGTGGTTGGGAAGAATATCCATTTTCTTTAGGGAAAAAATCGGATCGTGTGAATTCTCCTGGTCCTCCACCCCTGTTTGCCAGTAAGTGTTTTCAACTATTACCTTGGGCCAACCAATGTATCTTGGAGGCCGGAGGTGGCATTTCAGACAAAAAAATTATCTATGCTATAAACAAAGATGAAAACAAAAATTAGCACACAAAATTTTTTTGATTTTGTCTTCTACATAATGGATTAACAAAAACAATTGCAGTGTAGATGTTTGTATGCCATTCAAGAACATATGCACATACACACACACACACAAAGAAAAAAAATTTGGTTTCACTGCAACGTTTAAATCTCATTTCAATCACCAATATTTCTTCAGTATTTCTCTCCCATTAAACGATGAAGCGGTGAAATATAAGTAATAATAAAACAAAAACCGTGTGTCAGAAAACATTCTCAAAGAGAAACGTGTGCTACCACAATGAATTACAGAAATTATGTTTTACGTTAGCCTTAACCAAGAGCAGCACTTCCATTCACCCTTCGCTCAGCATGCTAAGAGAGGCTTTCGGCTGTAAGAAAGACAATGCTGCCTTTATCCTTTCTTCCTTTCTAGTCAGCACTATGACTACCTTAGTCTTTCACTCTCTACTGACAGACAAATCATATCAACTACTAACCAGCAAGTCATCCTTGTCGTCACTATCACTAGAATTGCTACTGTCTCTTTAACAACCTGTGTGGTAAAGGAATAAATATATGTAAATAACATTTCTTCCTTCTTGGTGTTAATTCTTTGATGTTCACTGGTTACTCCAATGCAAGAACCTGGAAGCGTTACATCTATACGCTACATTTAGTATTGGGTTACATCATATCGAATTGATATGGCACACCACATCCAGCCAGCTACAAGATGTATGTATATTTTAGCATACGTATGTATGTGTGTGTATGTGTTATGTGAGTATATGTGTGTGTATGAGTGGGTACATGCATGCATGTATGAGTATGTGTGTAAATCATCATCATCATCAACATCGTTTAATGTCCGCTTTCCATGCTAGCATGGGTTGGACGACTTGACTGAGGACTGGTGAAACCGGATGGCAACACCAGGCTCCAATCTAAATTTGGCAGAGTTTCTACAGCTGGATGCCCTTCCTAACGCCAACCACTCGGAGAGTGTAGTAGGTGCTTTTACGTGTCACCTGCACGAAGGCCAGTCAGGCGATACTGGCAACAGCCACGCTTGAAATGGTGTCTTTTATGTGCCACCCGCACAAGCCAGTCCAGGGGCACTGGCAACGATCTCGCTCGAAA
>NC_068992.1:37867548-37876785 GCF_001194135.2 Octopus bimaculoides | reverse complement strand
CCCTGTCAAAGGCTTTCTCCATGTCAACGAAAGCCAGGTACAGAGGTTTATCCTTGGCTAGGTATTTCTCCTGCAGCTGTCTTACTAGAAATAAGGCATCAGTAGTGCTTTTACCTGGCACGAACCAAAACTGCATCTCATCTAAATTGATTCGCTCCCTAATTAGTTGGGTTATGACCCTCTCTGTAACTTTCATTACCTGATCTAACAGCTTGATGCCTCTGTAATTATTTGTATTTAAAGCTTTACATTTACCTTTGTAGCAGTTGACTATGATGCTGCTACACCAGTCATTGGGTATGACTCCTTCATGTATCACCTGGTTCGTAATATGGGTGACTAGGCTATAGCCAACACTGCCAGATATTTTGAGCATCTCTGCAGTGATTCCTGATGGGCCGGGGGCTTTCCCGGTCTTCATACTCTTAGTTGCTTTATCTACCCTGGTACTATCAACTCAGATAGCTGGTCCTGCTATTGGGTCGACATACGGCAGGCTCTCTTCCTCCCATGTATATATTTATGTATATGTATAAAAAAATTTTCAGTTTTAACTGTTGTCTGCGAAAATAGTGACATATATGTGCAGATGGATAAGCGAATATATGTGTATACTTTAAGATTATACGTATATATGTGAGTGTGTATATGTGTTTATATGATTGTGTGTGCTTGTATGTATGTATAGGTAGGTTTATATTTGCATGTATCTAAGATGTTGTATCCATTTTACCATTAGACAGTTGTGAGAGGGACACACACACACACACACACACACACACACACACATATATATACACACATCAGAGTAAGCTCATAAATGCGAAACAAGGTGGAAAAAATAGTACTCGAATACCAGAGGTAGAGTAATATTAAGAAGTAGCAAAAATATCACAAAACCTGTTACTCAGAGTTTCACATTCCCGTTTGTCAGATAGTTTTGTGAGGAGAGTTGCTAGAAACCCGGCAGGATTAAAAACGAGACCTGTTGAAAGTTCGGATGAACCTAGTGTAGGCTCAACAGCTAACACAGAAATTCCGGAATGGTGTCCGGCATGCTGAAAGACCACTGAGATTGTGGCACCCCTCAGCTTCTGTTGAAGCATGTCTCTAGAAGGTCACTTTGATATAAAAGCAAATATGCAGGGAATGGCATTGGACATTTTGGGGATCTTTCATTTGTGCTAGAGATCATGGCGTTCCCACATCCCTGAGCCTGCGATTCATACTGGCACCAAACATCTTGCTCCGGCTTGTCTTTAGATAATGTCAATAAAGTGGACAGGGTCTATGAGGTGTTGTGCCAGCTTTATTGGACCTAAAACTCTACACAGGCATTGCTGACCTCTGCTCAATATGTGTGTTTTTTTCTTTCCTATATATATTTATTTTATGTTTAGTATATATATTTATATATTTTTAGTACATTTCTTTTTATTCAGAAGTCCTGGTTAGTTTAGTGCAACTGACAGATGTCCACCCTGTGCTCAAAAAACAAAGAGACTTTTATCTACATTTCATGTAGGAATGTGCACACTCTGTTAGATAACAAGAGTAATTGTAGGCCTGAAAGACGCAGTGCATTTGTTGCACGTGAGCTGAACCGTTATAACATTAATATAGCTGCATTTTCAGAGACTCATATAGGTGATGATCAGCTTGAGGAAGTTGGAGGTGGATACACCTTTTCTGGGAAATGGAGGCAGAAGGGGGAGCGCAGAAAAGTTGGTATTGGCTTTGCAGTTCAATCTGATATCCTTAAGAAGTTGGAGGAGCTTCCTGTTCCTATAAATGAATGTCTAAAGACTCTAAGATTTCACCTGAAAGGTAGGTGTGATAAAGATGCAAGTATTTTTTATACCTAGTTGAGAGCTATACTTATGAAAATCCCTAATACTGATGAGGTCGTTCTACTGGGGGATTTCAATGCCAGGGTTGGAACTGACTGGCAAACATGGAACTCTCTAGGATGTTTTCCAGTAGGGAAAATGAGTAGTAATGCTACTGGAGCTTTGCGATGAACATGAACTTTACATTGCAAGCACTCATTTTATACACAAAGGTGATCACACGACAACATGGATGCATCCAAGGCCTAAAGTTTGGCACTTACTGGATTATGCCATCATCCACAAGTGTGACATCTATGACATTTGTAGTGTCAAGTCCTTTCATGGATCGGAATGCTGGACAGCTCACAGTTTGGTGTGAGCAAACTTCCAGATGATGATTAGAGTGAAAGAGAGAAGAGGGCCAGTCTGCATTCCTTGACGTTTGAATGTCCACGAGATATATGATGCTATGTTGAGGAAAGAGCTTCTGACTCATACTGCAGCATGGGAGGATTTTCGAGACCAGGTTCTTCAAAATGCTGCTGAAACACTGGGATATGCTACTGCCAGACACAGACTGGTTTGATGAAAATAACTCTGAAGTTCAGTGACTATTGGCTGTAAAGCGCCATGCCCACAATGTATTGCTACACAGAGGACTTTCTCTTGTGCAGTGAAATCTAGCACTTGCTCACTATAGCAGTGTAAAATCATTACTGCAGCAATCTCTCAGGAAGATGCAGAACACTTGGTGGGAGAATCATGCTCGTGATGTTCATGCTGCTGCTGATGCAAATGACAGGAAGAAGCTTTACCATCTTATGAAGCAAGCTTATGGACCTAAGAGCTCCACATCAGCTCCTTTGCTTTCCAAGGAGTCTTCCACTCTATTTACTAAATCAACAGAAATCGCAGGTCACTTGATCGAACACTTCTCGAAACTCCTAAACCTTGAGTCAGTTGTGGATGAAACAGTGATGGATACTATGCAACAAAGACCTATCATTGGTTCCTTAAATTTCACGCCCTCAATAGATGAAGTAATGACATCAATAAGTAAATTGAATCTTGGTAGGGCACCTGGAAAGGATGGAATTTGTGCTGAGGTCTTGCGATTTGGTGGTGATTACATCATACAGTCCTTTCACAAACTTATTAGTGCAGTCTGGAGGGATGGTGCAATACTTAAGGACTGGAAGGATGCAATTATTCTTCCTCTCTATAAAGGAAAAGGAGCCTGAACAATGTGTGGTAACTATAGAGGTATTGCTCTATTAGCTGCTGGCAAGGTTGTGGCAAATATTCTTCTTACCTGCCTGAATGAGTGCCTCGTCAATGATGTTATTGTCCAGGTATTCCCAGAGAGCTAACCTTAGCAAAAACATGAGTAAAAGCAGCAGTTGGGGCATGGATGTCATCCTGCTTGACACCATTCTTTATAGGAATGGGTCCCGCCAGGCTTGGCTTCCATGAGCACATTATAGCACTCATGGAGGGGATCTATGATTCTCAGTCGGTCGGCAACTTAGCGAGCGCATCAAGATTCGCCTGGGTGTTAGACAAAGGGATGTGCTTTCGCCAGTCCTCTTTAACATTGCGACCAACCCTATTAGATGTTCTGTCAGACAGCGGAGGTCTCAGTGTTGAGGGGATCAGGTCCTAGTCGCTGGGTCACACAATGGTCTCCAGGCTCTTGTGGGTAGATCCCTGGAGTTCTGTCGTACAGTCAGGCTAGGAATCAACATCGGTAAGTGTGCATGGTTCTCCATTCGTGGTTGGGGCAAGTCCTGTCTTGTCAACAATAGCACTCCACCGAGTTACCATGGTAATGCGATGAGAAAGGTAGAACCAGGAGAGAAGGTGTCCTACCTAGGACTTAATGTTCCTACATGGACTTCAAGCTCGAGTCAGGAATTTTGTTTAGATTCAGTGGAGCAGGTGTCCCTGGATATCAATAAGATTTGCAGGGATCCACTGAAACCCTGACAGAAATTCCTCTTGTTACAGCAGTACTATTTGCCAAGACTGTTTTATAGTCTCACGCAGGTGCTACCGTCAAGAGGAATTCTCGAGAGACTTGACACCGTCATCCGTGTGGGAGTTAAGTGGATTCTTCATCTCTCAGATAACACTTCTTCTTCCTTTCTATATAGCAGCCGGTGTGATGGTGGGTTAAGACATCACCAGATGGTGAGGCTGATCCCCAAATGTGTCATCCGCCGTAATCTTCGCCTTCTGATGTCGAGATATGCCTCCGTAAAAAAGATTGCTGATTCGGCAGGATTAGCCCAACGGAATCACCAATTAGTAGCTTCCTTTGACTTGCTGTTGCTCCCTGTTGATACTACCGAATATGACCTTGACATCTGGCTGGTGCACTCCCATAGATGGGTGGCCCATCCAGTGCACGGGGCGTGTGTGGCAGCGTTTTGTGGGGATGTGATTGGCAATAGTTGGATAAGTAGACCTGGTGGGATTACAGAGAAGTGCTTCTTGAGTTTACTCAAGATGTGCTCCAATGTATTTCCCACCTGAGAGACCATGATACATGGTGGTCGAGTGGACTCCATGTGTCCAAAGTGTAGAGTAGGGGCGGAGACAATATCTCACGTCAGCAGAGATTGTGGCACCCTTAAAGGGCCACGACTTGCCAGACACAACAAAATCTGTAATCTGGTAGCGAAAGAAGCTGCCACCTATGGCTGGAGTATTAGTGTGGAGCCTCCGTACATTGTGGGAGGCTACAGGCTGATACCTGACTTAGTTTTTAACTGTCCTGAGAAAGTAGTAGTAGTAGATGTGACCATCCAGCCGGAGCAGGGAGATGCCTTGAGAGAGGCATCTCTTGAGAAAGTACGCAAGTATTGACTGATCATACCATTGCTTTTGCAAGAGTTTGATCAGCTGGTAGAAGTGCATGGACTCCCAATCAATGCCTGTGGTGCCTGGTGCTGGCCTGCGAGTGCGGCGCTAGATGCCTTGGGCATTAAGGACAGGTCATTCCGAAGACTACTCAGCAGGACAGCTATCCTACACATACGGTGAGAGATTAGCTCTCAGCATAGGGATCTTGCAGGCAGGATCCCTGTATGATGACTAGCAGTAACTAAAATTATAAGGTGGTTCACATGTTCCCTTGGCAGGACAGTGGGAGTCGCCTCAGGAATGCCTCATCATTAGTGCCTGCGTTCGTGCATGTCACTAATGACGAGGCATGAGTGTGACCGCCCACTATAATCAAAGGGAAAGAATTGGCAGTCAATATTCACAATAGCCAAATGCCTCATTTGTTGTACATCTATTACACTAATTTTTAAGTCTTTTTTTGCTCGGGTCAAACACTGAAGTTTAAAGGTCAATGTCTGACGACGTGAATTTTCTAAGTCCCCCCCACCTCCATTCACGAGTGTGCATATTTTTTTCATATTTGTTTACAGCAAGTTGTTTTACACCTATCACACTATTTGGGGGAGGACTGTGGTGAGACAACTTGCAACATTCACGATGTGAACTTTCCGAGTCCTCTCCCCCACCCCACCTCATTCGCGAATGCACATTTTTTTTCCATATTTGTTTACACCAAGTTGTTTTACACCTATTACACTAATTTTTAATTGTTTTTGTGCTCAGGTCAAACACTAGAGTTTAAAGGTCATGGTCTAATGATGTGACTTTTCCAAGTCCCCCCCCCCTCTGTTCACGAGTGTGCATTTTTTTCATATTCGTTTACAGCATGTTGTTTTGCATCTATTACACTAATTAATTTTTTTTGTTTTTTACTTGGGTCAAACACGAGAGTTTAAAGGTCATGGTCTGATTATGTGCATTTTCCGAGTCCCCCCCCCCTTCGTTCATGAGTTTGCATCTTTTTTTCATATTCATTTACAGCACGTTGTTTTACACCTATTACACTAGTTTTTAATTTCTTTTTTTGCTCAGGTCAAACACTTTAGTTTGACCTGACCAAGACCTTTGGCATTATGCTGTGCTTCAGAAGAAGACCCATCAAGCCAAGTAAAATCAGTCTTGGCAGATACTGGTGTCATGCAAGTGGCATATAAAAGCACCCATTACACTCTCAGAGTAGTTGGTGTTAGGAAAGGCACCCAGCCATAGAAACCATGCCAAATCAGACTGTAGTCTGATGCAGTCTCTCTGCTTGCCAGCCCTAGTCAAACCATCCAACCCATGCCAGCATGGACAATGGTCATTAAATGATGATGATGATGAACCCAAGGGTTGAGCATCAGGAGGTAAATTGTGTTATGGACCAGTCTTTTCTGTGGAACCTGGAATTGTGGTTGATGTAACTTTCAACTATGTTGCTGTAATGTTTTGAATGTTGTCATTTTCTTCACTCTCACTGACGAAATCTTCATCATCTGATGATGAAAATTCATTAATATCAATATCAGATTCATCTGAAGACAAATCACTATTTTTTTTTTTTTTTTACATTTTGTATATCATCAAGTATAAAACCTTCAAATTCAGAATTTCTACTTGCTGACGCCATATAGACACACTTCACTTCCAATGTTGAAAAAATCATGCGGTCTAAAAACTTTCACAGTATTTATATTTGAGTAAAGGCAGAAAGGCTTTATCTTGCATTGTCACAAAGCTATGAGAATTCAATAACATGATTGTGTATGTTTTTTAGCAATTTCATACAGAAGTTGATTACAGCTGGTTATGGCTGATTTGAACAAATAAAGCGGAGATTATTTTGGCTGGAGTTGGCCAGTTTGAATGCTAACCAAACAGTCAATTAGTTAGTTGGTTAGATATTTAGCCAATTAACTAACAATAAAGAAGTGATATTGAACCAGTAGGTTATTATTATTGATGTAATGACCCTTCCAAGATACAACAATATATATATGGACACAGTTAGAATACCTCCTGTGTCCTTTCATACTGGCCACCACTTTGTCGTCTCTGTTGCAGCTGTAAATGTCATGTCTTACAGCATTTAAAGTGTTCACAGATCATTGAGCAGCAGTTGTGATGTTGCATTTTGATACTCAGCGCAAATCATCATGTACAGGTAACTTCTTTCCTACACTCAGATGGCTTCCAGTCCTCCATGTCAGCTAACTTTTCTCAACCGCAGCTTTAATCTTTATACTCTCATCAGTGTTGACTGTTCTCCAATAAATCAAGTTGTCCCTGCAAAAAGGAAACATGAAAAAATAATCAAATTTGGCCCAAACACCCTGTGTATGAATGTATATATATATCTATACATGCACACACACACACACCACATACCATCTACCAAATTCACTAACAAGGCATTTGGTTTGCTCAGAACTGTATTAGAAGAAGCTTGCCCAGTGTACTATGCGATGGGAATGAACCTGGAATCCTGTGGTAGCAAAGGTGACTTCTTAACTACACAAACCATACCTAACATATAAATGTCATTTTTGTCATTTTATATTGGCAAAATGAAAAAGATCTTTTAAGTTTTAAATTCTGTTTTGTAACATGTAATCTCTAGCTTCTACCCTTCCTTTAGACTTAAAATACAATGGTAATATGTTGTTAATTTGTTGGTTCTTGTATATAGTGTGAAATAGTTGTATACTGTTTTTGGCGATTGCCATTTTAGTTAATAAATATTCTTGGGAGTCTCCATTTAGCATCAGACAATTACGAATTATGTATTCTCATAATAATTACTAAATAAGTTGTCATTTTATCTCCTGTTTCTACTCCCTCCCCATGCCCTCACCATCTCCACGATAGCTATGCATCTTTCTTCTGCACGTTTTCCTAGCAATTCGTAACCACCCCTACTTCTACATTATATATAATGTACTTGTGCTCCTGTGTACCTATGCTGGTGCATATGTGTGTGATATATATATATATATATATATATATATATATATATATATATATATATATATATATATATATATATATATATATATATATATATGTATAAATATATAAAAAGATAAAGAGAGCAATGGTAAAGTTGGAAATATATTTTATGGATAGAGTCTTACAGCTGTTTCTGGGAAGATCCAGTACTTCTCTTCATTGGAGACAAAAATAGTAAAGGAATCGATTATTATATCCATAGGCGTAGAGTTATAGTATGAAGTGAGAGTGAGTGTGATGCGCTGAAAAAAGAAAGAAAGAAAGAACAGTACTTGGAGTGTAGTTTCATTCCGTGTAAAGTAATCCTTGTGGGAATTTTCCGGAAATAGTTGCTGCAGCAAAGGCTGAGATAGCAAAGGTGTATATATGCCATATTGTGTCCGAGGTACTTTGCTTGTGTTTACTTGAAGGATGCCCAGGTCAAGTGAGAAATGATTGATTTAATAAAAAACATTAAATTCTCTAAATCCAATTCAAACTTTCAAAAAAAGCTATCACAGACCATAAAAAGAATTTCTAATTCCCCCAAATTGCATATACTTTCGGACAAAACAGGAAATTTATATCCCATCACAGTAGAGGAATACATCAAATTCATTAGGAACAAATTAAACAGGTCCTACAAGCTGGCATCAACATCTGCCTTAAACGAGGTCAACATCAGCCACTGCAAAATCATGAGGAGGTTAAACGTGGATGACAGAACAGAACCGTACTGCCCCACACCTCCACACTTCAACCTCAAGGACCACAAGAAGGATTTCATTACAAAACCATCTATTCGTTTAATATGCCCTACAAAATCAGACCTCGGAAGAATTAGCAAGAATATTTTAGACAAGATAATACCAATCGTCAAAGAGAAACTACATGCAAATCTATGGTACCACACCGGGGAGGTCATTGCATGGTTCCACACCTTGGAGAGCAAAAACTCCTTCTCGTTCCTACAATTCGATATCAACAATTATTACTCCTCTATATCTCCTAAGCTTTTAAATAAGGCTATTCTCTTCGCCAGGAATCTTACTAGCATAACCCCTTTAGAAATTAACATTATAATCAATGCTCACAAAACTCTTATAGCTTTCGAAAACAAGCTCTGGTTCCGAGCTAATCAACATACTAATAGCTCTAACAAATTATTTGATGTAACCATGGGATCTTCCGATTCTGCTCAGGCCACGGATTTAGTTGGATTGTATATACTCCACCAATTAAAATCACACTTCCCTAACATCCATGGCGGTCTATATAGAGACGATGCTTTACTTATTACCAAGGCTACTAATAAATCTTCCATAGAAAGGACAAAAAAGGATCTACACAAATTCTTCTCAAGTATGAATCTATCAATAACATTCGAAAACGCGTATAAAACGGCTAACTTCTTGGACGTCTCTCTGAACCTATCTAACTCGCAGCACTCCCCCTATCATAAACCCAACCAGTACCTAAAATACTTCAATATTCACTCTAATCATCACAGATCTACTTTCGATAACATAAT
>NC_068992.1:37865313-37866870 GCF_001194135.2 Octopus bimaculoides | reverse complement strand
CCTCACCCACCAACAGACGCAACCCTCAAGCCTTCTATACTTGTAACTGTCGCTCCGGGACTATCTGCCCGCTTCAAACACATTGCATAAGATACAACGTAATATATAAATGCACCGTGAGAAATCTATTACATAACTCTACTGCTACATACATAGGTACAACTAAAAACTTCAAACATCGCTACGCAGCCCATTTGCACTCTTTTAGATATGACAAACAGTAAATCTACAACATTAGCCAATCACATTCATCACCTCAAAAGCACAAATACCCAATATACTTTAAAATGGTCCATCTTAGATTCTGGAACTCCATACCAGGGCCAGCGCTCCAACTGCAAGCTTTGCCTAAAGGAGGCATTCCATATTTTAAAATACAATTCTCCCTCTCTACTTAATCGATATAATGAAGCATTTAGCAACTGCAATCACTGTTCTTTCCATACCTTTGAATTTTATCACAAACAAAAGTGCACAAACGATCACGCAACATAATCGCACGGCTCCCCATAGGCAACCTATTCAACCTGGCAAAACCATCCATCTTTTTACCATCTTTTGAATAGACTCACTTCTTTTTCGATCCTATCACCACTATATATATATTCCCAAATCTACCTCCTCTACACTCTACTTGACAATAACACCACCACCACATACAAGCTGCTTGGTTACTTTCAATCCCAATTCCACCGTCTGTAAATTGGTCTAGCTATCTTTTAGAATATGATACTACCAACTACCTATCTCATTCCTCTTTTTCTTTATTACTGACCTTGGTTTGTCACCCATACCCCCACCACCTATATACTACCTCTGCGCATTCCTTCCTCCTCACTAAACCTTTTAACCTCATCCCCCCTTCCTCCTTCCCTCACTATACTCATCCTCTCTATCCAGTCAGATCAACTGACCATAAAAATATACCACTACCATTCTCCACCTGAATCTTTCCTCTATCCCCTTCCCACTCTGTCTTCAAGACTTGACCTACTTACCCTACGCACATTTCTCACTTGACCTGGGCATCCTTCAAGTAAACACAAGCAAAGTACCTCGGACACAGTATGGCATGTATACACCTTTGCTATCTCAGCCTTTGCTGCTGCAGCAACTATTTCCGGAAAATTTCCACAAGGATTACTTTACACGGATACTTACTACTGGAATGAAACTACACTCCAGGTACTGTTCTCTCTTTCTTTCTTTTTTCAGCGCATCACATTCACTCTCACTTCATACTATAAGTCTACGCCTATGGATATAATAATCGATTCCTTTACTATTTTTGTCTCCAATGAAGGGAAGTACTGGATCTTCCCAGAAACAGCTGTAAGACTCTTTCCATAAAATATATTTATTTATTTATTTATTTATGGGTTTCAGCCAAGTGGCTGTGGTCATGCTGGAGCACCACCGTGATTTTCTGTCTTTATGCTTTGCTCTCTTCACGTTCCTTGCATGGCTCTTCTCCTGCACCTGATATAGTCCAATCAAGAGTTTTGATGGCACATCTGGTGTATAAGAGAATTTGACATAGCTGCCCTAAACTGTGTC
>NC_068992.1:37863624-37864165 GCF_001194135.2 Octopus bimaculoides | reverse complement strand
TGTAGCGCAGTACTTGAAATTTTTCCGCATTGAACTACATATTGTTTTGCTCTTCCCACTCATATATTGCATTTAGGTCATTCTGTAGGCTTACAATATCATCAGGATTCTTTATTGCCTGAGATAGTTTTGTGTCATCAGCGTAGCTAGTGACAGTGGCTCTCCGAGTGACCGTGGGCATGTCCAGAAGGGCCACTATGAACAGTAGTGGCCCCAGGACAGTTCCTTGCGGAACACCGCTCAATATTTGTGTTTCCCTAGATAGTTCTCCATTGGCTACAACTGTCTGACTTCTACCATTCAGGAAGTCATGCAGCCATTCTCCTAATTTACCAGTTATGCCAAGGTTTCGCAGCTTGTGACATATCAAGCCATGATCAACTTAAGACATTATGACCGAGTCATAATGTCTTAAGTTTAAGATGATTCCCATGCATCCCCTGAAGAGAAGGTTACAATTTTAATATCACAGATCCCTATGGATCACATAGGTTGTAATCCTTTGAAACATATGTGGGAATAAAGTATGCAATTATAACAT
>NC_068992.1:37861361-37862758 GCF_001194135.2 Octopus bimaculoides | reverse complement strand
CACACACACATACACACACACACACATACACACACACACACACACACATATCTATATTAACTTGCAACACAAAACCCTTCAACTGACATGGGGAGTAGTAGTTAAGGAGGTGGCTTTGTGCCAGGTAATGAGAGGTTAGAACAGTAGTCAATGCTGGCAGAAACATTAGCATGCCGGGCGAAATGCTTAGCGGTATTTCGTCTGCCTTTATGTTCTGAATTCAAATTCCGCTGAGGTCGACTTTGCCTTTCATCTTTTCGGGGTCGATAAATTAAGTACCAGTTACACACTTGGGTCGATACAATCAACTTAATCCCTTTGTCTATCCTTGTTTGTTCCCTCTATGTTTAGCCCCTTTTGGGCAATAAAGAAATAAGATGATGAAAAGTTAGAGTGTGACAGAAATAGAAGCAGAAACAGGTGTCTTGCTATAGAGGAGGTACATGGTTACCTGGCAAGAGAGAGAGGGTTGAGAGAGATACAGGAGATGTAAAGGAGATACTTGGTTATCTAACCTGAGGCAGAAAGCAAGAGAAAGAGAGAGTGATCAAGAATGAGGGTAGAAACATATACATATACATATACAGACACACACACTCATATATGTATTCATATATAAATATCATCATCATCATCATTTTAATGTCTGTTCATGCTAGCATGGGTTGGACAGTTTGACCAAAGCTGGGGAGCTGCACCAGATTCCAGTCTCATTCCACATGCCGCTTTTACATGGCACCACACGGGCGGTTTTACGTGACAACATGAGTGCTTCTCACCTTCAGAGAGACCGGTCTTAATACTCCTGCTGTGGAGTCTTCTGTATAGCAAGGTACCAAGCATCTTGGTCCTCTGTTATCTCATCTGAAAAGAATTAGTTGCTGTATGCAAGAGAGAAGACTGCATTGTTTGGGTCATGGGAGGTGGATGGATGCCAGTAGCCCCATAATGATGTACTGATGGAACATGTGAAAGTGAGAAACCGTAAAAGACATGGGATGAAGTGCTGAAGAAAGACCTCAAAATGTTAAACCTTTCAGGTGAGATGACAAAGGACTGAGATGCCTGGTGCCTTGCTTTACTCAAGAAGACTTGTACTCCACAAGAGAAGTATTAAGACAAGTCCTCCTGATGTGAGGATTGACTTGCAAGAGTCCTGTACTGGCACCATGTAAAAAGTACTTGCTGCAGTGGCATGCCAAATCAGACTGGAATCTAGTGCAGTTCTCTAGCTTGCCATCTCTGATCAAACCATCCAATCCATGCCAGCATGGTATTTGCCTGTAGCTACTCACATACAGGAGAAACATGAGTTAGAATAAAGAACATGGACCACGGACACTAAATGATGATGATGATGATATATATATATATGTATGTATGTATGTATATATATA
>NC_068992.1:37858401-37861271 GCF_001194135.2 Octopus bimaculoides | reverse complement strand
ATATATATATATATATATATAATATATATAAGTCTATGCATATATACATACGTATATGTACATACCTGGTAAGACAAATAGGAGAAATACCTAGCCAAAGATAAACCTCTGTACTTGGCTTTCGTTGACATGGAGAAAGCCTATGACAGGGTCCCCCGATCCCTTATCTGGTGGTCAATGAGGAAACTAGGGATAGATGAATGGTTAGTGAGAGCTGTGCGAGCCATGTACAGGGAAGCTGTCAGTAAGGTGAGGGTGGGCAAAGAGTACAGTGAAGAATTCCGTGTAGAGGTAGGGTCCACCAAGGTTCCGTCCTCATCCCCCTCCTATTTATCATAGTCCTCCAGGCAATAAAAGCGGAATTCAAGTCAGGTTGCCCCTGGGAGCTACTCTATGCTGATGACCTTGCTCTAATTGCTGAATCACTATCAGAACTATAGAAGTTTCGGGTGTGGAAACAAGGATTAGAATTGAAGGGCCTTAGAGTCAACCTAGCTAAAACCAAAGTCTTAATACGTAGGAAGGTAGACAAAACGCAAACCCCTTCAGGTAGATGGCTCTGCTCGATCTGTAGAGAAGGCGTAGGTAGAAACTCTATAAAATGTACCCAGTGTTAGCTATGGACATATAAGAGGTGCAGCAATATCAAAGGAAGGCTAACTAGCAAGATAGTTTTTGTATGTGGCAGATGCTCAGGAACAATAAACACCAAAAATGTGCAGAAAACAACCTCTGCCTCATTCTAGGGAGAAAAACTAGAATTAGTTGACAGCCTCCATTACCTAGGTGACCAAGTCAGTAGCGGGGAGGGTGCACTGAAAGTGTAGCTGCTAGAATAAGAATAGCCTGGGAAAAATTCAGAGAGCTCTTACCTCTGCTGGTGACAAAGGGCCTCTCGCTCAGAGTAAAAGGCAGACTGTATGACGCATGTGTACGAACAGCCATACTACATGGTAGTGAAACATGGGCTGTGACTGCTGAGGACATGCGTAAGCTTGCAAGGAATGAAGCCAGCTAGCTTATTTGTATCTTTACTTCATTGGACACTAAAATTTGCTTGCAAAGACCTGTTGAGACAAGTGAAATCGAAATCGAACCAAATTCGACGACTGGCACCCATGCCAACCTCCCCTTCATTGGACACTAAACTCTGCTTGCGAAGACCTGTTGGGGCAAGTGAAATCGAAAATTGTAATTGAACCATATTCGATGACTGGCACCTGTGCCAGTGGAGCACTAACACCACTGTCCGAGCATGATAATTGCCAGAGCAGCTGTTTGGTTTCCATGCCAGTGGCACGTAAATAGCACCATTTGAGCGTGATCGTTACCACTGTCGCCTTACTGGCACTTGTGCCAGTGGCATGTTAGAAAACATTCGAACGAGGTCATTGCCCGTGCTACTGAACTGGCTCCTGTGCAGGTGGCACGTAAAAAACACCATTTTGAGCATGGCCGTTGCCAGTACCACCTGACCAGCCCTCGTGCCGGTGGCACGTAAAAGCACCCACTACACTCTTGGAGTGGTTGATGTTAGGAAGGACATCCAGCTGTAGAAATTCTGCCAGATCAGATTGGAGCCTGGTGCAGCCATCCGGTTCACCAATCCTCAGTCAAATCGTCCAACCCATGCTAGCATGAAAACAGACGTTAAACGATGATGATGATACATGCATATATGGGTACAGGACATAAAAAAAAACGTGAACATATAAAAAAACAGAGAAAACAAACAATTTTTGCACAATGAAAGAAACAAAACAAGACAGGCAACATAAAGAACATTCCCTTCATCAGTTGTCTCCCGTTTTATCTACTCTGCATTTCAAAGGTAGGGACAAGATGCGACTTTGTTAAAACAGACTTCCCACAAAGCAAATTAAATAAAATTTGTGATTTTTTGTGGAGGTTTAAAGTGATAAGAAAAACGACAGTGAGAACAAAACGTTAAAAACAAACGGTGAGGGCTGTCCATTTCCAAGTAGGTTTTATCTTAATAATTACGATACGCACTCTTATTCTATCTCTATTCTTTCTATCTATTTCCCTCTCTTGTTTTTCTCCCACCCATTCCCTATTCTTCTCCTCTCCCCTTCACCATTCCTTCTCTCTCTCTTCCCCCTTGACTCTCTCGTTGTTCACATGTGACCAACGGCTATCCATCTTTCCTTCTTCCACTTCTTTCCTAAAGACAAGATGTGCTTTTACCTGTCTCTTCTCAAAGCTCGTTTTTCCAGCATTCACCACTTGACATCGTCTTGGGTTAACGGCCCTCACCGTTTGTTTTTAATGTTTTGTTCTCACTGTCCTATTTTTGCTACTACTTTAACCCTCCACAAAAAATCCCAAATTTTATTTAATTTGCTTTGTGGGAAGTCTGTTTTAACAAAGTCGCATCGTGTCCCTACCTTCGAAATGCACAGTAGATAAAACAGGGGACAACTGATGAAGGGAATGTTCTTTATGTTGCCTATCTCGTTTCTCTATTTGTTTTTTTCATTGTTCGAAAATTGCTCATTTTCTCTGTTTTTTATATGTTCTCGTTTCTCTTTTTGTTCACATTTTTTTGATGTCCTGTACCCATATATGCATGTGTATATACATATATATGTAGGTATGTACATATATGTATGTATCATCATCATCATCATCATCGTTTAACGTCCGCTTTCCATGCTAGCATGGGTTGGACGATTTGACTGAGGACTGGTGAAACCGGATGGCAACACCAGGCTCCAGTCTGATTTGGCAGAGTTTCTACAGCTGGATGCCCTTCCTAACGCCAACCACTCAGAGAGTGTAGTGGGTGCTTTTACGTGTCACCCGCACGAAAACGGCCACGCTCGAAATGGTGTCTTTTATGTGCCACC
>NC_068992.1:37852177-37855508 GCF_001194135.2 Octopus bimaculoides | reverse complement strand
ATATATATATATATATATATATATATATATATAGTCTATTCAAACATGAACAGGCACGAAACAACATGAAAAAACAATAACGCAATGATGTGGAATAAGTACAGTGTTATTGGACGCTTAGGAAAGGAAAGAAAAGAAAGAGGATTTAACGTTTCGAGCGGAGCTCTCATCAGAAATATGGGAAAGGTCCAAAGAAGGGAAGACAGAGAAAGAAAATCACCAACAATGCACACGCGGTCACATATTGGAATGACTGGAAGGGAAAGGGTGGAGAAAAATTTCTTTACAAAGACAGGAGAGTGCAAGAGAAGGAGGTGTGTGTGTGTGTAATGATACCACGTGTGTGTGTGGTTGTGGCTGTTTATGTATGTGTGTGGTTGAAAATAGTATCGTTTAAGGTCATAGGAAGAATTTATAGTAAGAATTTTGGTTGGAGTGACTGCCTGTTGTGTATCTACACATGTGCATAGGAGAATGGTCAGTAGAAAAGTACTGGTAATTTGAAGTATGTGTGTGTGCGTATATGTATATGTAGTGTGTGTGTGTTTTGTTTCCAGTGTGTGTACATGTGGATATGTATGTGTGTACGCGTGAGGTGTCTGGAGTAATTGTACTTTACTCTGTGTGTGTGCGTGTGTGTGTACATGTATGTATAATTGTGTGCTGTGTGTGTATGGGAGGTATGTGTGAGTTTATCTGCGTGTGCGTGGGTATATGTGTGTGTGTATGTGCTTGTGTATTTTGTGTGTGCGCGTGTATGTGTGTTTGTGCATGTGTGTGTGAACAAGGGGTTGTGTAGGGGGTATAGGTGCGTTTTTTGCGCGTGTATGCATGTGCGTGTGCATGTGTATGTGTGTGCGTATGTGTCTATATGTGTATACAGGTTAGAGCTAGCGGTTGGAATAACCATCTAAGGGATAAAAATATGTTTTACTACCGGAATAATTACTTATGTTAACCATGGGCATACATATGCAGGCATATTATGCTCATAGAATACATGCAATGACAAAGATAAACATGAGTTTATCATGAATCAAATTTAAAGTAAGCAGAAAATGAAGAAATATTGCTCAACAACAACTGACTAACATCGATTTAAAAAGTAATAATCGATGTTAGTCAATTGTTGTTGGTCAATATTTCTCCATTTTCTGCTTACTTTAAACCTTATATATACACCCACACGTGTATGCATGTATATATATATATATATATATATATATATATATAGAGAGAGAGAGAGAGAGAGAGAGAGAGAGAGAGAGGAAGAGAGATTTTTACACTTACACGCACACACATGTAAGTATATGTACGTGTGTGTGTGTGTGTACATATACACACATGCATGCGCACACAATTGCATATTCTCATATTCTTCTGAGATCCAACAATTCTAACACATTGTTTAATTCAAGATCTGAAATTTTTAGTAGGCGTAGACACATGGATAGGTTTCTTTTATGAAATTGGAGGGTACCACCCTCTCTAGCTTGAGGTGCTGTCTCACAGGCTTTGGCATATATTTTCTGTTATTTTGTTCTCAACCAGTTGTACTTAATGAGCTTTCTGTAATCAAGGAGGATGAGGATCTTAGTTCTTGATTTTGTTTCTTTTTTTTATTTCAATCCATTTTTTGCACCATGTTCTTTCCACATTTTTTCATATTTTCTTACTCTCCAGCAGCCTTGTTTTTAAGAAATATCTGTAATGCATAAACAGAGCCTGAAAGATTACTTAAAGATACATGGCATATTTTATAAATATCAAGCATCATAATAGCATGAACTATTAGTAACATTTTTCGCTGTGTATTTAATTTGATATACACAAAATATATATATTTGGTGCCAGTGATGAAGCTAGAGGTCATTCTACCACTCAGAGTCCCCAGAAAATAAATAGTACATGTGGATGCATGTATGTAAGTATATTGTATATATAGGCACAGATGTGGCTGTGTGGGAAGAAGCTTGCTTCCCAGCCACATGGTTCCGGGTTCAGTCCCACTGCATGACACCTTGGCAAGTGTCTCCTACTATAGCCTTAGGCCAACCAAAGCCTTGCAAGTGGATCTGGCAGATGGAAACTGAAAGAATAGTGTCGTATATATTCATGTGTGTCTTTATGTCTGATTTTGTCCTCCACCACTGCTTGACAACTGGTGTTGGTGTGTTTACATCCCCTTAGGGGTTCAGCAAAGAGACCAAAAGGCTTAACAAAAAAATTAGTACTGAGGTCCATTCATCTGACTAAGACAAATTGTTTGAGATGGTGCCCCAGCATGACTGCAGTCTAATGACTGAAACTAGTAAAATGTATGTATGTATGCATGCATGTACACACACATATATGTGTAGACAAATGTGTGTGTGTGTGTGTATGCGCATATATGTGTGTATGTGTGTTACAAAGCACTAAGAGCTGCAAGGAAGCACATCCATATACTGATGAGGGAGATAACTACCCCACAGTGAGCGAGGTCACTATACAAGTCTAATTTTGATTGAAATTTTGATTGAAATTAAAGCTCATCAATAGTGACTACTCCATCGCTCAATGGTTTGGCTACATCCCTACTGTCAATATATAGTATTTACCACATGAGTCAACGGCTGATTCAGGAAAATGATAATGTGAAAATTATAAAATAACAAAGATGACTATATGCAATATAAAACCAAAAAGAAAAAATTTAATTGTCACTGATTGTGACTGACGGTGCAGGATAGCATCTACATTGCTTGAAATAAGAGTTAAAAATCCCTTAGAGCTGCAAGGAAGCATTGATGAGCTTTAATTTTAAGTGAAACTTGATTTGCATAGTAATCTTGCTTGTTGTAGAGCAGTTATCTCCCTGTCAGTATATGGACATGTGCTTTCTTGCAACTCTGATGGGTTTTTTTTTTAAACTCTTATTTCTAGCAATGTAGATACTACCCTGCACCATCAGTCAGAGTTAGTGACAACTGAATTTTTCCTTTTTAGTTTTATATAGCGTATAACCGCCTTCCTTATTACGCATTACTATTTTCTTGAATCAGCCATTGATTCATACATTAAACACTATATACTGACAGTCAGGATTTATCCAACCCATTCAGTTAGTGACAATTGAATTTTATCTTTTTGGTTTTATATTGTATAAATCTGCCTTCATTATTATATATAGGTAAATGTGTGTATGTGTATATATATATATATATATATATATATAATAATAATAATAATATTAGGGACAAAATCCCAAATTACAGGTAAAAACTCAATTAAAATCAATTTATAAAAATTAAAATTGAATTGAGCTTTATTAGCCTGGGCAAAGTTTAGA
>NC_068992.1:37848697-37850662 GCF_001194135.2 Octopus bimaculoides | reverse complement strand
AATTGAATAATAGAAAAATGCAAGAATATTTATTTCTACAAACGTAAGAATAAAAATATGAATGAAAATATTAGGAAAGAAAAAATTATTAAGAATAAAATTTTGAAAATCCTACACGACTAGGACATTAATAAAAATCTGTAAATGTACAAACATCCAGATTTCTGAGTACCTTAATTTTTTTCTATATAATTTCTGTACATCACCTCCAAACCTTCAAATATATATATATATATATATGGAAACTCTGCCAAATTAGATTGGAGCCTGGTGTAGCCATCCGGTTGCACCAGTCCTCAGTCAAATCGTCCAACCCATGCTAGCATGGAAAGTGGACGTTTAAACGATGATGATGATGATGATGTATCATCATCATAAAATATATATCATAATTAACATCCATTTCCATACTTGCATGGGTTGGACAGTTTGACCAAGGCAGGTAAGCTGAGGGACTTCACCAGACTACAGTCTGATTTGGCATGGTTTCTACACCTGGATGCCCTTCCTAATGCCAACCACTTTTACGTGTCACTGGCACAGATGCCAGTTGTATGACGCCAGTATCTGCCATTACTATTGCCGACAGTCTCGGTCATTTGTCATTGTCTCCGTGAGGCCCAGCACTCAAAAGGCGCTTTTGACATGCTACCGGCACGGGTGCTAGTTACACAACACTGGCATTGGTCACATTACCTTTGTGAGGCCCAATGCTCGAAAGATGATTTTTATGTGCCACTGGCATGGCACCGACAACATCCACAACTATGATTTCACTTGGTTTGACAGATCTTCTCAAACACAGCATATCTCCAAAGGTTTCAGTCACTAGTCATTGCCTCTGTGAGGCCGAATGTTTGAAGATCATGCTTCACCACCTTGTCCCATGTCTTCCTAGGTCTCCCTCTTCCAAAGCTGTCCACATCCATATGCATCACATGACCATACCAATGCATTTGTCTCTCTTACACACCACATCTGGTGTCTTTTATGCCCAAGTTTTCTCTCAAGATGTTTATACTTTGTTATACATGCATACTGACATTGTACATCCAGCGAAGCACACTAGCTTCATTTCTTTCAAGCCTACGCATGTCCTCAGCAGTCACAGCCCATGTTTCACTGCCATGTAGCATAGCTGTTTGCACACAGGCATCATAGAATCTGCCTTTCACTCTGAGGGAGAGGCCCTTTGTTACCAACAGAGGTAGGAGCTCTCTGAATTTTGCCCAACCTATTCTTATTCTTGCAGCTATGCTCTCAGAGCATCTACTCCCACCACTGACTTGGTCACCTAGATAACAGAAGCTATCAACTACTTCTAGTTTTCCCCCTGGCATTTGATGGAGTCTATTTTCTGTATATCTTTAGTGTTAATTGTACCTGTGCACCTTCCACACAGGAAAACTATTTCCCCTGTTAAACTTCCTCTGATATTGCTGCATCTCTTATCTATCCATAACTTACACCGGTTACATCTTATGGAACTTGTACCTATGCCTTTCCTACAGATTGAGCAGGGCCATCTATCTGAAGGGATTTATGATTTGTCTGCCTTCCAAATTACTAGGACTGATCCTTGGTGAACCCCTACTTGTACCTTGAATTTTTCGCTATACTTGTTGCCAACCCTCATCTTACATCATCCCTCTACATGGCTTGTACAGCTCTCACCAACCACTCATCTATCCCTAGTCCGCATTGACCACCAGATAAGGGATCAGGGAACCCTGTCAAAGGCTTTCTCCATGTCAACAAAAGCCAAGTACACAGGTTTATCTTTGGCTAGGTATTTCTCCTACAGCTGCCTTACCCGAAATATAGCATCAGTGGTGCTTCTCTCTGGTGCAAAACCAAACTGCATCTCATCTAGACTCTGTCCTTAATTAGTTGGGCTATGACCTTCTCTGTGACTTTCATCACCTGATCCAACAATTTGATACCTCTGTAATTATTTCTGTCTAA
>NC_068992.1:37845904-37848687 GCF_001194135.2 Octopus bimaculoides | reverse complement strand
TTGATACCTCTGTAATTATTTCTGTCTAAGGCATCACCTTTACCTTTGTAGCAGTTGACTATGGTATTGTTACACCAGTCATTGGGTGTGACACCTGTATATACCACCTGGTTGACTATATGGGTGACTAGACCATGACCTACACTGCCAGATATTTTAAACATCTCAGCAGTGATTCCCCAATGGGCCAGGAGCATTCCCTGTCTTCATATCCTCAGTTGCTTTATCTACCAAGGTACTGTCGATTTGGATAGCTGGTCCTCAGTTGGGTCAACATTTGGCAGACTCTCTTTCTCACATTCATTCTCTTCATTTAGCAGCCTTTCGTAATGATGTTTCCAAGAATCACTAAATGCAAATAAACCATGATCCATGCAGATACATTTCTCTACTCTCAGAGTGGTCACTACACTCTCGGAGTCTCACTACACTCTCGGAGTCTCACTACATTCTCGGAGTGGTTGGCGTTAGGAAGGGCATCCAGCTGTAGAAACTCTGCCAAATCAGATTGGAGCCTGGTGTCGCCTCCTGGTCCACCAGTCCTCAGTCAAATTGTCCAACCCATGCTAGCATGGAAAGCGGACGTTAAACGATGATGATGATGATGATGATGATGATGATGATGATATCAAGATTTTCTCTTACACACTGTCTTTCAATCCAAAACACTTCAAGTCTCTGGTCCTTACTTTGCAGAACATTGGCAAACTTCTTTTCTACTACTTCCCTGGCTAAATATACCTGCCTCCTAGCTTCCTTTCTGACTATCTGATACAATTCCCTGCTACCCCCAGACTTCCAGGTCTGTTTTTTACCCTAATGGTCTTGTCTACGGCATCATTCCACCACCACATCACCCTCAGTCTCGATGAGTCTTTGCACCAGCTGCAGATTTGGTCTGTGGCACTCAGTAAGCTGTCCCTTAGGAATCCCCAGTTGCCCTCTATGTTACATGTCTGTAGTTCCTCCTCCTTCTCATCAAATTTCTCAAAGTGTTCCTGAATCTCTGGCCATACAGAGGATCCTTCTTTTCCAAATCGGTCTTCTTCTTGGCACCCTCCTGACCTAAAGTCTAAAGTCACTAATGACTAGTGTATGCTGGGAGATACTTTCTTCACCAGGGAAGGTCTTTGCATTTATGAACAACCATGTATCTCATTGTCTGGTGAGAATGTAATCAAGCTGGCTAGCGTGGTCACATGATTGATAGGTTATCAGGTAGCTGTCTGGTTTCCTGAACTTGGTGTTGCAAATCAATAGGTTATTCGCATCACAGAACTCCCAGTAGCCTTGTTCCCTCTTTGTTTCGGGGACCAATTCCATGGCTCCCATGTACACCATGGAAGATGCCTGGCTGCTGCCCAATATGTCCATTGTAATTACCAGCCATGAAGATGAATTCATTGTCATTCATCTTTGAGATAGCCTGCAGAATGATATCATAAAAGCGGTCCCTTTGTTCATTTGGTAGATCTACTTGTGGGGCATAAGCAGAGATTGTCGCTGTACTAGTTTGCAAAACTAGCCTGAGCTTAAGTACTCTGTCATATGCTCTGACTGCCTCTATGACTTTATCAACCCATTTCTCTGCAAGATGTATTCCCACACCACCTACTGTTGCCTTCCCAGAAGAGTTTATACCTATGCGTCTTGCCTGTGAGGAACCTGGCTGAAGCTCCCTTCCACATTACCTGTTGAATGCAGCATGCATCAATATGCCTCTGTTCCAGCATCTCCACAATCTTGCCAGACCTACCTTTCAATGTGTCTTCATTGACAGTGCCAAGTCTGAAAACGTGGAAAGGGATATGGGGAGTGAGAATGTTATTCACCATCTGAAAAGAAGGTTTCAGTGAGCATTTGGTAAGAGACATGTCAAGGATTGTTCTCACTTTAGTTCATCATCATTCAATCATGTTTAAAATTGTTACCCCTATTGGGAGTGATTGTAGGACAAATATTGTTAACATAAGTGTTATTACTGCAGGCATAAATGGGCTAAAGTTTAAATTAAGAAAGAGGAGAGTCTTCTGGTACAGAGGAGAGGCTTCCCATACTGGTATTAGTGCGAGGGCAGTGACTTGAACGGAATCACTGGTGTATGTATTTATGTGTATATATATATATATATATATATATATATATATATACTTTATTAAAAAGCAGTAAAAATATCAAAAAGCTGTTACTGAGAGTTTCATGTTCCCATTCGTAGAGCAGTTTTGTTTAGAATAGAACAAAAATAAGGTTATAAGCAAATATATACAATTAGTTTAATGGATGCACATTTGAAAATGATTATGTTTCATTCGTCCTTTCAACTAACAGTCTTTACAACGACAGGTTGCATGCACTGAACAAATTTCGGTATAAAATCATCTTACTATAAAATCAAAGAAAACCTTAAATCAAAAATAGCTTATAAAGAAAGACAGAGCCTAAATACACAGGGTAAATAATTATTTGTAAAATATTAATCAATTAATACATTAAAACGTATATCCATTTAAAAAAAATTTTCATGTTGGATTACATATATATTTAGCAGTATATACACATACCAAACTGTCTATAATATACATATATACACTAAAACATACAGACGCATGTACATAGCTACATACATATACAGACATGTATAGGCAAGACATAAATATATATACAAATATCTCTCTCTCTCTCTCTCTCTCTCTCTCTCTCTCTATCTCTTTCTCCCTCTCTTTCTCTCTCTCTCTCTCTCTCTCTATCTCTTTCTCCCTCTCTTTCTCTCTCTCTCTCTCTCT
>NC_068992.1:37838876-37842868 GCF_001194135.2 Octopus bimaculoides | reverse complement strand
GCTTGCACTGGGTGCATCTTATAGAGTTACTACCCACACCTTTTCTACAGATTGAGCAGGGCCATCTACCCGAAGGGGTTTGTGTTTTGTCTGCCTTCCTACTTATTAGGACTTTGGTTTTAGCTAGGTTGACTGTAAGGCCCTTCGATTCTAGTCCTTGCTTCCACACCTGAAACTTCTCCTCTAGTTCTGATAGTGACTCAGCAATTAGTGCAAGGTCATCAGCATAGAGGAGCTCCCAGAGGCATCCTGTCTTGAATTCCTCTGTTATAGCCTGGAGGACTATGATAAATAGGAGGGGGCTGAGGACAGAACCTTGGTGGACCCCTACCTCTACACGGAATTCCTCTCACCAAGTCAGGATTGTGTTATGGTTAGAATATCACTGAATGATAAGTTTAAGAGCGCTGCTGAGATATCCCATGAGTTTAGCTCCACCTCTGATGTCAACATATCGTGCAAAACAGTTTCTTGGAAATTATGAGGTTCTGGGTTGCTTGCTCAGGCACCAGCAAAAAAAAAACTATGATCTCCAAGCAGGATCAAAGAGCCCGTTTTCATTTCATTCATTAACATGTCATTTAAAAAGAAGAACAGTGGTCACAGGTTCATTTTAGAGATGAATCAAAGTTTAATGTGATTGGTTCCAATGACGGGATGCACATCCAACAAAGAAGTGGCAAAAGGTTATCTCGTGCATGTGTGAAGAAGACAGTGAAATATAGAGGAGGCAGTGTAATGTTATGGGGAGTGATATCTGGTCCTGGTCCACTTATTTGCCTACAAGGGACTGTCAATGATGAAATCTACAAGCAGATTCTAAGACAATATGCCCTTCCACATCTCCGATCCTTGTCAGTTCAACCTCCTATCTTCGTGCAGGACAATGCTCCCTGTCACACTGTGAAGAGAGTCAAAGATTTTTTGAGTGATGAAGGGATTGATCTCATGGACTGGCCACCTCAAAGTCCTGATCTCAACCCTATAGAAAATGTTTGGAAGATTATTGGAGATGGAGCATGAAGGAGAAATCCAAAGAACCAAGATGAAGTCTGGGAATTATTGAAAAACGAATGGAACAATATTACTCCATCATTTTGTAAGAAATTAATTCAGTCCTGTGATAACAGATGTCAGTAGGTCATTGATAGTAAAGGGATGTTCACAAAATATTAATAGTAAGGGTTTCTTTTTCATTCATGTTTCATTTTTCATTGTTTTTCTAAGTGACCTTTGCAGTTTGGAAGATTATTTGTTTATTTCCTCATAATTCATGAAATATTTATTCCATTCACTTGAAATTTTCACGAAAGATAGATATTAGATATATCTAAATTACATGGAAAAATGCAAGCAAGACAAATAATATTCTTAAGATTATAGACTTGGAAAAGTTCAGGAAAAGTTATTACATCTGGTAAAATATTACTTAAAATATTGCAGCTAAGGATAAAATTTCAAATAAAATATTTAGATTTAGAAAATATTAGCTTTCATTAAAACTAAAAATTTTATTACAAGTTATTACTTCTATTAAAAATAAAAGATAACTCAAAATATTTTTTGCACTTTAAAAAATTCATTTTTTTAATTATTAATTAATTATTATAAATTTGAAAATAAGTTATAAAAAATAATAGTACTACAATAAATAGAATAACACAAAAATTAGCTATATATTACAGTAAAATCTACCTATAACAAATTCAGAGTAAAATTTGCTTGAGTTAATTACCTTAGTCATTGCCAAGTCTTCACATTTTAGTCTTGACCCAATACCTATTTTTTACATAATGAATTTGCCTACCGTATATACTGTTCTACTTTGCATAAAACTTTAGCTATATTGGTACTTTAAGTATTCTAGTGTGTTCATATTTTAACAAAATGATGATACCTTTTTTTAATCATGTTACTTAGTAAATTAAAATCAAATAATTTTTGATATTCAAATTGTATCCTTAGCTGCAATATTTTAAGTAAAAATTTTCTTGTTCTGTACTTTACCAGATATAATAACTTGTTCTGAACTTTTCTAAGTGTAATAACTTGTCCTATACTTTTCCAAGTTTGTAATATTATTTCTCTTGCTCACATTTTTCCATGTAATCCATGTTTTTTCCAGGCTATGCTATTGTGTTAATTAATAATCTGCCAAATGTGTCAATTAGCAGTTTCATTGATAATTTTTTTCCTTACCTCAATGATGCCGGTGACATATGTTAAAAGTCCCTTATTGAACGATATTCATAAAAAAGTATATCACCTTCAAATTTGAGAAACAAACACTAATAACTTTTTCTTTTAAAACTTCATTGCATGAGATTGATACCATGAAATTCCTCAAATTGAGCTCTATCATTTAAACTTAATTAAAATATAGTTTGTTTTTAAAATAGAAAAGTTAATTATACTTAAATCCAATTTTTTGCCTTGCTTATATTTTTTTCATGATATTTTACCTTACAACTTTTTGATACAAATTTTTGTTGCGTGGGATCAAAACTATGAAATTCTTCATGCTTTCTTCTATCATAGAAGCTAAGATAAATATATTTTTCTTTTAAAATAAAAGTTATTCAGATCTAAACTTGATTGGAAGTGTTACTTACTCACCTATAACATTGCTATAAATTTTGATGTAAACTTTTTTCTACTGGACCAAATCTTAATTTTTTAATGCCAAAATGTAGCTAGGGACCAGTCCTCTTCAAAAATGTTAACAGTTTTCAATTTTGTTAAAAACTGAATTACTGACAAGCTCTGAAAGATGCTACATGTGAGTAAATTGCTGTCTTAAGAATATTATTCAACTAATAACGTAATTGAATGATATGTGTAAAATACCTAGTCTCAACATTTTGTTAAGCTTCTATAATAAATATTTCAATACACTTGTTCTTACTGACCCTTATATTATGGCTGCTACTGTATATCAGGTTGAGTAAAAAGTAAGCAATGTTTTGAACCATGATGAATTTGTACCGGATTTTTGCAGTTTTGAATTTTTTAAAAACATTTTTTGGCAGTTGTCTGATAATACAAACATAGACTTGCCCAAATGCATCAATGAATTAACATTGATATTTTTTTCACCTTTGTTACAATCATCTGAAATGGAACTGTCAGAGTGCAATATTCAAGCAATTTTGTCATTCAACTTAAAAAAGGGTGTAAAACAGCTGAAGGAGTTAAAAAATCAAACTGATGCTGAAAGTACATTCAAAGAGTTCATCAGCTTCAGAACTCCAGATTTTTATGTTACTGGGATAAACAAACTTGCAACTCATTGGCAGAAATGTGTTGATTGTAATGGTACTTACTTTGATGAATAGAATTGCCACATTGTTGAAATATACTTTGAATTTCGTGTTTCAAAATATTGCTTACTTTTTACTCAGCCTAATAGATATATACACACGCACTCATACGTGTGAAATTTGACTTGTGATTGTTGGTACTGCCACCTATGGTTGCTTTCAGAGAAAGAGAGTTTGCTAAGAAAAAAGAGGTAGGGAGAAATTTCCCTTTAGGAGAGAGAACTGCTCAGGGCTTTTTTTTTTTATGGTCTTATTATTATGGGATGTCTTTTTCTTATGAATGAGAGAGCGTATGAAAGAATATTTCTATATAAGAAGTGAAGAGATGGAGGAAGGGTAATGAAAGCCTCAGAGTCATTTAAAATTAAAATTAACATTATACACAGTATGATAGATATTTTCTATTTTCTTTAATTTTAACAGTGGTGGAGAGACAAAGAAGGAAAGGGATTGAGTGATAAAAAGAGTACTGATTCACCTTGTTTGATAGTTCTTCATGTAGACTTGATTACCATTTTCTCTACAAACTACATGCAAACCCTTCTGTGGTTTTCTTGGGTATGAATATTGTATTTCCAGGCTGCTTATCATGTTGGGATGATTTTGGTCAATTTCCTATGTTTCATCTTGCTATCAGTTTTGTGCATAGCATTCAGAATTGGACCATCGTTT
>NC_068992.1:37834875-37838866 GCF_001194135.2 Octopus bimaculoides | reverse complement strand
GCGTTTTTTTTTTCTTTTCAGTGTTTTTGACAATTTTTTCAAATTTATGATTTAGAAACTCTATCATTATGAATTTTTAAAAAGGATGGCATATAATTTTACATTTGTTGGATTTTTAGAATAGCTCTTTACATAAATCAGAATTTCTTGGTTTTTATGGCATTTTCCCACATTTCAAATTATTCACGAGCAGAGTTTCTTTAAAATAAAACTTTTTAATCTATATTTTTTTCAAATGTCTACCCACTTCCTCATCGTCACCACTATGTTTGTTTCCTTTTTTGTTACTTTTTGTCATGTGCTCTACATTTTGAAACGCTTATAATTTGTATTTTTACAGAATAAAATTTGGAAAAGTTATGCATAAATCAGAAGTTCTCATTTTTTTCCTTCATTTCCTTGAATGAAGAGGTGAATGTACAATTTTTTTAAATATAAAATCGTGTATTACATGTGTTTCAAAATGTAGAATTCTATAACATTTAAGATATATCGTGCAACATACACAGAACGATCAAATGTAGCAGTTAGATGAGTCCCTTTTGCTAGTCAATAAAAGTTTGTTTCTTGCTTATGTTTGCTTCATCAAAAATTAATGTTTGGTTCAAGAGTTGTTATTTGTAAGACAACTAGAAACAGATACAAAAAAGTTGTCAGTATTTCGTTTTTGAGCAATAAATTGAACACTATTGATGGTAGGTTGTCATTGCAGCTTCATCGGTTTATTGAAAATGTTATACCTAGTGTGTTTGCATGTGTTGCAAATAACCTAAATGGTAGACTTAAATTGTCCAGTATATTGTTATCACAGCAGTAAATAAAATCAAGGTACATGCTCTCAATTCCTCCCTATTTCCACAGCTCTGCACTGAGAATGATAACGATTTTGAACTATTGTTATTGCATACAAAAATTCAATGGATGATAATGGGGAACTGCCTGATATCCCTGCACAATGTACATCCATTGCAATAAAAATATGAAAACATAGTTACAAGTTAAATGTAAATTTGCTCTTTTGTATTTTTTAAAACAACAAAAGAATGGGTTAACTAGGTTATGATTTATCTGTGTAATAAAGTTATTTTGAATTTGCAGTAGAAAGAGGTCTATATTTATGGTGATGTGGTGGGGAAGTGCTAGGAATGTGGTGTGAGAACAAAGGGGTCAGCAGTCTGAAAAAGTTTGGGAACCATTGAGTTAGAGTATCAATAAAAGGAGAGAAATAGGTGTCCTGCATAGAGGAGTTACATAGCTACATCAGTTGTAGACAAAGATTGTGAAGATGTGATGAGGGATACAGTTAAGTGACAGGAAGGTGTATATAAGTGAAACCAAAGATTGGATAGTGTGAGTGGATGGGTAAGTTCACAAGCTTGCTAAGGAGAGAGGGAATAGAGTGGACATAAGTAGAAGGAAGGGGTGTTAGGGGAGATTTGACAGGGACACATTATGTACAGGTACAGTTATGAGGGTGCAATTGGAGAGCAGGAGATAAAGAAGAGGGGGATAATGCAAATAGTGAACACTAGTGGAGGAAGGAAGAAGTGTTGCTGGGGAGAGGTTTGTCAGGGGAAGATTGTGTGCGTAAAGGGTACACCTATAATGGCCTTGATTTTCTTTAGCTGGACAGGTCTTCTGTAGCACAACAAATCACCAATCATCTCAGTCCCTTGTTGCTATCTCTGTGAGGATCATTTTTCACCACTTTGTCCCACACCTTATGACTTATTTTTCCACAAGTTAATACTTGATGCCTCTTATACCCAAAAGCTTTCTCTCAACACATTTACACTTTGCCATACATGTACACATCCAGTGGAACATTCTGACTTAATTTCTCATCATTTTAGAGCAATGTCTACAATACTATCAGGCATATTTCCCTCCGTAATTACATTGGGCAGAATAGGTTATAGAAAATGAATCTAGAGAAGGATTTCTTTTTGTGTTGGATGGAAATTGGGTAGTTTTGATCCCTAAAGCACTGCTTACAAAGCCATCTGAGTTGAGATGAGGAATGATGACGAGTTAATGTAATTGATCAAAGAGTTTATTGGACATTTGATTTAAAGTTAAATGAGGTTCTTGATTAAGTAGAAAATTAGTTTATGGAAAAAAAAGATAAATCAGAAATTAATGTAAGTAGAAGGTTAATGAGACAGCTGCTCAGGCTGACAAAAGATTTCAATTCTGTAACTGAATGGAGTGGAAAACACAAGAGAGTTGTGGCTGTTTAAATTGACAAAAGCAATAAATTCCAACCAAGGAAAGTTGTAGTGAATTTTTCTTGAGAACATATTCAATTATTGAGAGGTAATATTTATCCCTACTTAAACGTGGATGTTCTATTAGAACTTTACTGTGGTAAATACCATGAGAGAAACTCCCATATGGGCTTGTGGTACAAAATGCACGCTTGTTTATATCTCTAGCTAGGAGATAAATCCTCACCATCTCCAGTTCCAAAACCACCAGATCATATGATTTCAACCTTCCTTGGTTTTGTCAATGACGGACGCTCAGCTGTTTGAGATAGCAGCAACCCATCTCTCCACTAGTGATATATAGAAAATCAGTGCCAGGATGGTGTTGCAATTAGCCAGTGAGCTTGTTAAAAAATATATACATTAGTGGCTGAAGCAGTATTAATACTGAGAGGTAATATTTATCCCCCACGACACCAGTACCTATCCTGGCACTGATTTTCTATATGTCGCTGGCCACAGTAAAGTTTGTTCTAACAGAACATTCACATTTAAGTGGGGATAAATATTACCTCTCAGTATTAATACTGCATCTGTCACTAATGTCTACTTTTTAAGCTCACTGGCTAATTGCAACACCAGTGCCCGTGCTGGCACTGATTTTCTATATATTGCTGGCAAGGAGATGAGTCGCTGCTATCTCTGGCAGTCGAGCGTCCATCATTGATGAGATCAAGGGAGGTTGAAATCAAATGGTATTGGTGCTGGTGATGGCAAAGATTTATCTCCCTGCTATCAATATGAACAAGTGTGCATTTTGCACAAAAAGCCTATATAAGAGTTTCTCTCATGGTATCTACTGCAGCAAAGTTTGTTCTAACAGAACATCCATGTTTAAGTGGAGATAGGTATTACCTCTCAGTATTAATACTAATATTTATATATATTCAGTTATATGTAAATTGTTTGATACTATTGACTTTTATTATTTCTTTTATCAGTCAAGGGAAATCTATTAACACCCAACCAACGGAGAAAATATGCAGAAAAGGTCAGTAAGTATTTAAAATTATATTCATATACTTTAAAATTAATGCACTCAAGTATAGTGCCAAATGACAAAATGTCTTGTAATATTTTGCTACAGCCCTTAATGTTCTTAGTTCAAATTCTGTTGTGGTCAACTTTACCTTTCATTATTTTTGGTTCAATAAAGTAAACTACCAGTTAATACTGGATTCAATTTAATCTGCTCTACCTTCTCCCAAACTGTGTGATTTTGTATTAATGTTAAGAATTAGTATTTAGTTATATCCTTCTGTGTTTTAAGTTCAGATCCCACCAGATTTAACTTTACTCTTCATTATGAATCAATTTAGTACAAATATGAATCACGATTTCATCTGAACCTGGCACCTGTACCATTAGATCACTAAGAGCACCGTACGAGCGTGATCGTTGCCAGAGCACCAGCTGTCTGGCTTCTGTGCCGGGAGCACGTAAATAGCACCTTTTGAGCGTGATCGTTACCAATGTCGCCTTCCTGGCACTTGTGCCAGTGGCACGTGAAAAGACATTTGAGCGAATTCGTTGCCAGTACCGCTGGACTGGCTCCTGTGCAGGTGGCACGTAAAATACACCATTTTGAGCGTGGCCATTGCCTGACTAACCTTCGTGCCGGTGGCACGTAAAAGCACCCACTACACTCTCAGAGTGGTTGACGTTAGGAAGGGCATCCAGCTGTAGAAACTCTGCCAAATCAGATTGGAGCCTGGTGTAGCCAT
>NC_068992.1:37807896-37834865 GCF_001194135.2 Octopus bimaculoides | reverse complement strand
TGCCAAATCAGATTGGAGCCTGGTGTAGCCATCTGGTTCACCAGTCCTCAGTCAAATCGTCCTACCCATGCTAGCATGGAAAGCGGACGTTAAACGATGATGATGATGATGAATCAGTTAAGTACTGGTATCATATTAATCAGCTGTTATTCACTAATATTTGTGTCTAAGTTAAAAATTATTATATGTTGCACACTAGAGTATTTTTTAGATAGTACAGCCAGCATGCATACAGTTAAACAACTTCAAAGAAAAAGTTGTCTATCCAGTTAAATTCTCCTTGCATTGGTCCACCATCATGTTGTAACTCTTCATTTTCTCCACCACAACTAGATGTGTTAACCCTTTAGTGTTCAGATTAATCTATCAAATGTAATGCTTATTTGTTTACATTATTTTTGAATTATTCAGGCTCAAAAGGAGTGTCCACAATATTTGCTTGTAGCATTGTTAATTTTTTACATACAGATTTGAAATTTTACCAGTGGTTTACAGTTATGTCATTTTAGCTGATCTTTCTGATTAAATTTGACTTTTATGGGCAGGTAAATTTAATTAACAGTAATATTAAGGATAAACACTAAAACTGAAATTCTTAATGCATCTTACCTGTTTGATTTGTTACTAAAATTGTCCCAGATGTCAACTGCCAACAATTTTGCCACTTTTCAAGATGAGGTATATTTGAATTAATTAAAATACAGGTATAATTAGTACAAGATTTTATTCTTTCTCTGTATTTCATTCAAACATTTTCATTGAAACTAAAGTAAAAAAACTCTTTTACTAGTCAATATACCATTGCCTATGTACTCTTATACAATTTAATGAATACATTTGTATAACAGAATGCATCTAATAAAAAAAGCTCATTAACAGGTGAGACTAAAGTGAATACATGTGTGTAACATACTGAAAATTAATATGTAATTCTCACTTTCACATATTATTTGTAGTAAAATGAAAGGAATATATGATAGTATTACTATCAAGCAACAAAATATAGTTATGCCATATTTCTATTGTGAAACTGTCCGAGCACTCTTTACACAAGGGCACTTTGCAAAATGAATACATATATGAGATCTTGACCTGATATCCTTTCACAGTTTTCCTTTTTTGCAGTGAACACAAATTCAAACTTTTTTCCTTCCATTTATTTGTTTCACTTTATGGAAGTCAATATTTTCTCTATTGACATCCATCTCAATTAATTTTGCTTTTCTCCCAGTTCTGTGCTTTCTGGAAGAAAAGCCCTCACATAACTGAGATGCGATGTCAACCCGAAATTTCAAATGGGCATAGTCACTTGGTGGTGGAGGTACCTTGTGGCTTTTTACATAAACAATATATGAATTAACTATAATTAAACATAATGCCGGAGATACATGGATCACCATATCTTATATCAAAACTCCAGTTGTTCCATAACCAAAGAAGCTGCTTGATACCAAACATGTTTATAGTAAAAAAAAGCTCACATTTCTGCTGTATCAGTTGGCTGCCATAGTGGACCAGGTCTTCCACAAATAGAAATTATGCATTGAGCATATTTATTTGTTTCTTCTGTGACAGTTTCAAAAAAACTTTTTGGTAAAAATAAAAATAAATAGTCCAATGGAGGTAGACTCTGTTGTGGATTAGTCTTTTCTGTAAAATCAGGAATTGTGGTTGATGTAGTAATCTTCACCCATGTTGCCATAATGTTTTTAATATCATTATCACTTCCATTATCAAAATCTTCCTCATCCGACGAAGATTCATAAATATCAATATCAGATTCATCCAAAGACAAATCACTGTTGTTTTCATTTATACTTTGTACATCAAGAGTAAAACCTTCAAAGTCGAAATCACTACTTGCTGATGCCATATCGTTAAAAACTAAGATACACACTTCTCTTCAAACGTTGAAAAAATCAAGAAGTCTCAAAAATTTCATTGTATTTTTACTTGAATAAATGCAGGAAAGGCTTTGTCTCACATTATCTCAAAGCTATGAGAATTCAATAATGTAATTTGTTTATGTTTTTAGCAATTTCATAGAGTTAATCAGATATGACCAGATTTCGCCAATTCAAACAAATAAAGGGGAATAATTTTTGGATGGTTTTGGCCGGTTGGAACACTAAAGGGTTAAACAATATACTGCTAACAGAATATAGTCCAGTAATATTTGGTTGGAGCTAGAGAGTTTTATGTTTGTCTGTCAACAGCCATTCAATAGGGAAGTAAGAATGTAACTATTTACCTTTAAGAGAGACTGAACTAGGCAGATTATACAGGCCAACAAAATAAATTTTAAGATGTTGGATCCACAGTTTACGAGGAATAAGGCATAACATACATAGAAATTAGTTTTTCTCCAAAACCAGAATATTTTCTTAAAATTCTACTGTAAAACTAGTAAAAATCTTTAAATTTCTATGGATTAATTACATCATTGTTTATGCCTAATTTCCCATGAATTTGCACTTGGATGATTTTCTTGAGTGCTGAAATTCATGAAGATCATGAGCCTAATTCCACTGTCATCTGCCTTGATACCTTTGTTCTATTGATTTTATGTCCTGAAGTGTTCTGGATTACTAGACAGTAAGAATCGAGGTATTGTAGGAGAGAAGTGTGTGCAGATGGATAATGGTATGCTTGCACTGAGTGATATGGACGAGAAAGAGGCATGGAAAAGTTACTATGTGAGACTGTTGAATGTAGAGAATGAATGGGAGAAAGGGAGTCTCCCTTATGTGAACCCAACAGAGGGACCAGCTATCCTAGTGGACAGCAATATGGTAGACAAGGCAATTAAAAACAGGAAAGTCCCTGGTCCATCCAGAACCACAGCTGAGATGCTCAAAATATCCAGTAAGGTAGGATACAGGTTAGTCACCTACATAGTCAATCAGGTCATTCAGGAAGGTGACTGGATAGCAGCATTATTGTTAGCTGCTACAAGGGTAAGAATGACACTTTAGATAGAGGCATCAAACTCTTGGACCAGGTGATGAAAATTACAGAGAGTAATAGCCCAATTAATTAGGAGCAGGGAAGAAGCACTACTGACACTATTTTCATAGTCAGGCAACTGCAAGTGAAGTACTTAGCAAAGAATAAACCATTATACTTGGCATTCGTTGATCTTGAGAAAGCTTTCAGTTGAGTACCTTGCTGTGTGGTGTCTGAGAAGGCTAGGGATAGACGAGTGGCTGGTGAAAGCTGTACTGGCCATGTACAGAGAAGGTGAGAGTACAGTGAAGAATTTGGTGTACAGGTAGGGGATTCATCAAGGCTGAGTCCTCAGTCCCTTCCTTTTCATCATTGTCCTTCAGGCCATAACAGAGGAATTTAAGACTAGCAGCCCCTGAGAACTACTATATGCTGATGATCTTGCCCTCATAGCAGATTCCATATCAAAGCTAGAAGAGAAATTCTTCCAGCAAAACCTGAAATCTAAGGATCTTAAGGTTAACTTAGCAAAGACTAAGATCATAGTAAGCAAGAAAACAAACAGGACCCTGCCCCCTTCAGGTAGGTGGCCCTGTTCAGTTTGTAGGAAAGATGTAGGCAGGAACTCCATATGGTGTACCCAGTGTAAGCTATAGATACACAACAGGTGCAGTGAATTAACAGGAAAATTATCAGAGAAGGTAGTGTTCATATGTGGAAGATGCACAGGATCCATAAAAACTATAGAAGCTAGAGAAATTAATTCTCTCAAATGCCCTGGCGGCTCATTAGAGGTAGTAAATAATTTCTACTATGTAGGGGACCAAATTAGTGGTGGAGGACAATGCACATAGAATGTGATAACTAGAATAAGAATAGGCTGAATGAAGTTCAGTGAGCCGTTACCTCTGTTACAAAAGGTTTCTTTCTCTGAATGAAAGGAAGACTGTATGATGCATGTATACAGACAGCAATTCTACATGGTAGTGAGAGAGAATGCAGAGAACATGGAAAGGTTGGAGAGGAATGAGGCTGGTATGGCCCACTAGATGTGTAATGTAAGTGTACATGTTTGACAAGAGTGCTAGTGTATTGAGAGAGAAGTTAGGCATAAGAGGAATTAGAGACAGTGTATAAGAGAGAAGACTGCACTGGTTTGGTCATGTGATGCAGATAAATACTAACAGCTCCAAAAAGAAGTGCTGATCTCTCAAAGTAAATGGAACATGTAGAAGTGGGTGACCCAGAAAGACATGGGATGAAGTACTGAAGAGTGACCTCAGGATGCTGAACTTTTCAGGCAAGATGATGAAGGACTGAGATACCTGGTGCCTTGCTATACTCAAGAAGACCCGTACTCCACAGCAGAAGACTGTCTTTTCCCCTGGTGAAAAAGATTGACCTGGAAGAATCCTGTACCAGTGCTACATAAAAAGTACTTTTTGTGGTGCCACATAAAAACATCCATATGTTGTGCCACGTAAAATCACCCATGGCATGCCATGGGGGCAGTGCCATGTAGAAGCACCCAGCATACTCTGTAAAGTGGTTGGTGTTAGGAAGGGCACCCAGCTGTAGAAACCATGCCAAATCAGACTGGAGCCTGGGCAGCTCTCCAGCTTGCCAGCTCTGGGCAAACCATCCAACCCATGCCAGCATGGACAACGGACGTTAAATGATGATGGTGGTGGTGGTGGTGGAGGAGGAGGAAGAGGAAACATTCCGCCTATTCATCATTTGTGTCACCAAGATTTTTAAGAAATTTATCAATGTGACTGTGAAGATAGTGCATCTTTATGCTCATATTTGGTCCCAACATTTGAAAGCTCTCCAGCATGTTGTAGACTATTTTGACATAGTTGGCTGCTTTCTTGTTGCTCAGAAAGTCATTTACAAAGTTCCCATCTTTCATCAATTTTCTAACCAGGAAATGTGCTGCAAATAACATGAAAGCATGGTCTGTCTTTATCCAGAGCTTTAACAAATTGCTTCATAATGCCAAGTTTGATATGGAGTGGAGGTAAGATGATTTTTTTCCTGTTTAAACTAAAGGCTCTTCAACCACATAAAAAAGACTCTGGAACTCATTTTTGCTGCATCCAGTCTTTGCTCACACAATGTTTTTTCATGAATATGCTGTCCAACATACATAAAAAGCATGTATATTTGGTGTATCTGCTTTGTTGCCCCAGGAGAAAATTGACCATCTTAGAATTCACACATATCACACATAGATGATTGGGGTTTGGGTGTCTTGACATCTAGACACAATAGTAAAAAATGGATTTCAAATAAGGCAAAAACATACTAACAACAAAATACCTTTCTTAGGGATGTAACACAATTATTTTTCTTGGCCTACAAAATATATTGTACCTTGTGATTTTTTTTTTATGACTTTGTCCAGAGGAAGGCATGACAATTGCAGGTCTTCCATGACTGGTAAGATAATACAGTTAATGTTCAATTTGAACATCTTTGTGTCAACATTTTCACACTGAATAAATATGGGCAGGAAGAATTTAATGTGGGGCTTGCAGGGAAACAGGTGGATCAGTGATATACTACTAACTAGTTCAGATGATGATATACCTTTCTGCTAGTCATAGAATTATTTCTTGGCAATATGCTGTGCTTGGGAAGACCAGTCAAGCCAAGTGAAATCGTAGTCATGGCAGATATTGGTGTCACACAATTGGCACCTGTGTCAGTGGCACATAAAAAGCACCATTTGAGTGTTAGTGGTAGGCCTCACTGAGTCAATGTGGCTAATGCTGGTGTCATGTAACTAGCACCCATGCCAGTGGCACATAAAAAGCACCTTTCAAGCATTGAGCCTCATGGAGACAAAAACAAATGACCGAAACCCTTGGTGATATGCCATGCTTCAGAAGACCCATCAAGCCAAGTGAAGTCATAGTCGTGGCAGATACTGGTGTCACACAACTGGCACCCATGTTGGTGGCATGTAAAAGCACCCATTACACTCTCAGAGTGGTTGGCGTTAGGAAGGGCATCCAGCCATAGGAACCATGCTGAATCAGACTGGAGTCTGGCGCAGCCTTGGACAAACTATCCAACCCATGCTAGCATGGACAACAGACTTTAAATTATTTCAGGAGAGTGAGAGTTAGAGGTGGGGAGATGTAACAAATGAGCACTAGTAGAGGGAGGGGGTATTAGCAGGATGTGTTGTGGAGAAGGGATTTAACATATTGTGTGGAGGTAGGTACCTGAGGGAGAATGGAGGGAAGGAGGAAACAGCAGTGTTGAGTATGGGTGGGTTGTAGGGGAGGAGTTCATAGACATGGATTTTACTTAGCTGGGCAAGTTTTCTCAAGCACTGCAAGTCGCCAATTGTCTCAGTCTTTTGTCACCTCCTCTGTGAGGCTCAACATCTGAAGATTACTTTTCATGACTCCATCCCACACCTTCCTGGGTCTTCCTCTTTTACAGGTCCCTTCTACATTTAGAGATCAGTACTTCTTTATGCAGCTGTCTTCATGCATATGCATCACGTGGCACAGTTTCCTCTCTCACGCTATAACTCGTACTTTTTATATCCAATTTTTCTCTCAAAACATTTACACTTTGTCATACATGCATACTGATTTTTCACATCCACTGGAGTTTGCTAGCTTCATTACTTTTGCATGTCTTCAGCAGTCCCAGCCCATGTTTCACTGCCATGTAGTATGTCCATACACAGGCATCATAGTCTGCCTTTCAATCTCAGGGAGAGGCCTTTTGTTACCAAGAAAGGTAATATCTCTCTGAACTTTGCTCAACTAGTTCTTATTTTAGCAACTACACTTTCAGAGCAACTTCATCTGCCTAAGAAGGAGCTGAGAACTGATCCTTGGTGAACTTATACCTGCAAACTAAATGTCACTGTGCTCATTGCCAGCTTTCACCTTACTGACAGTATCCCTGTACATGATTTGGACAGCTATCACCAACCACTCATTTAACCCTAGCTTCTGCATTGACTACCATATGAGAAAATGAGGGACCCTATCAAAGGTTTTCTCCATGTTGACAAATGCAATTTATTTTTTGCTTAGTGCTTCTCCTGCAATTGCCTCACTAGGAAGATAGCATCAGTAGTGCTTCTTCCTGGCACAAAACAAAAATGCATCTCATCTAGTTTCACTCTTTCCCTAATTAGTTGAGCTTTAACCTTTTCTGTAACTTTCATGACATAGTCCAACATTTTGATACCTCTGTAATTACTACTGTCTAAGATGTCACCTTTCCCTTTATTTACAATGGAGAGATAGGTGTCCTATCTTGTTTGTTGTAGTTTCGATTGATGTATTCTCCATCCTTCATCAGGTGTTCTGGTGGAATTTTGAACCAAACCCTTTATTTGACTAATGGGGTACACTGTTCTCATTCCTAAGGTATATTGCTGATGTTATTTTTCTGTTGATATTATTTTTCAAGTCTCTGCCTGGGATTGGCATATAGCATAGTGGATAAGAGCATGGGCTACTAACCCTTAGATTCTAAGTTCAATCCCAGGCAGGGACTTTAAAAAAATAATAACAGAAAAATAACATCAGCAACATACCTTAGGAATGAGTATAGTGTACCCCATTCGTCAAATAAAGGGTTGGGTTCGAAATTCCACCAGAACACCTGATGAAGGCTAGAGAGTACATCAACTGAAATATTGTGATTACAACAAACAAGATGAGGACACCTATCCATCCATTGTAAATAATGTACATAATTCCTCATCTCAAAAATATAGAATAGTATCACCTTTCCCAGTCTTCATATCCTCTCACCTTACAAGTAAATTGAAACTACAGGTAAATTAAATAAATAAAAGATCGTGGAAACTTGTAAAGCATTCCAGTCTACATAATGCAACCTTACAGAATACACATTGGAAAGTCATTTCACTTGACTGTTCACTAGGAACTTTCTCTTTTTCTGATGTTGGCATTTTTTTCTGTTTTATGAAGACCAGCTGAATTCAGAGGTATAACAGTTATTTTTTATGGATAGCCTGCCCTCAATTGTGTTGTTACATCTGCTTGGAACTGTAGATGGTCACATTGCTTTTGAGCCCCTCCACATTTGGTATATAGTATAATTGCATTCACAGTATTCATATTTACAATAAACTCACCTCCACTTATTACTCATTCCATTGACAATCCCCATACAACTGCTGTCATTGAGATTCACAAATGCTGTGCCATTTTCATCCCACATGTAGTTGAGCATAAGTGAATAAAAATTTTATTTGCCTCTTATCTTTGTATGCAGTCACTTGCAAATTTCCTTTCTGCTGTTGGATTATTTTAACTTTCTTTTTTACTTTTGCTTTTTTTATATTCAATGACAGCCCTTTTCTATTTGAAGTCACTGTAAAACATGTTTATGATTCCACAGCTTCTAAATCTAGTGCAAGCTGGACCAAAAATAATACATGGCCCTAGTTATGATATGGAAGCAATAATTTCCAGGCCACACTGTACCTTAGGCAATGCTAACTTACATTATTGTTTCTTTTACCCTGTATAAAAATTAAATTCACAGCAGTATCTTTTCTCTCTTTCTATTTATATTCTGCATAACAGTTTGTTTCTACAGTTATTATCTGAGGCAACTGGTGAAGAAAAAATAAGAAAAAAATGGTCAATTGCTTTTGACTCATTGAAAAGACAGTACCTGTGTCCTGTCTCTTTCAAAAAACAATTCTTATATCTCTGTTCATTATGTTTTTGATAGAAACTCCTCACTTTCGTATTCATTACCAGAACTGTTATCATAGTCACTGCTTTTGCTATCAGATATCAAAATATCCAATTCTCTTTCATATACATGGTTGTACTGGTTGCATATTTTGCCTGAATTTTCTGTCTTCAAGTTCTAAATCACTATCTGTGAATATAAAACTTTTTTTTTCTGTTGTAAAATATGATAGTTAGGATGTAGAAAAGAAATATCCAAAAAGTCAAAGTGTACAAATATTGCACCAAAAGCATGTTGCTCACTTTTGAGCAATTACTTGTTTAGTGTAACCATGTTTTCACAAAACATAGTGATGAGCTTTGTATTGAAATTCTTATTTAAGTATGTGTTATGGCAAGAATCATGACACCCTCTGTGAGAGTGGACTAGCTGAATTCGTATAAGTAGCAACGTGTTTGACTGAGAGCGATAGATGAGAAATCGCAGGAAATTGAAAGGTATTGTTCCTGAGTTCCTGGTGTCACAGGAAATTATTGAGAAGTTGTTATAGTCATTGAGAGTTGTTTTGGATTAGTTACAGTTGTTGGCAGAGTATTTGGGAGACAGTTGGTATCTACCCCATTTGTTCTATGGTACTATTATCACACTGTATAGTGCACGACACCAAGGTGACATATCCAGAAATCACGCTATAAAAGTGATGACAAGTAATTCAAGGCTTATGTTGGTCATAAACAATTTTTTATGATACAAAAAATTCGTTAATTATGGACATATTACAGTTGCAACAGCAACAGTTGCACCAACAACTACAACACGACAACACAATCAGTTGCTGGAATTGATGTTGAAGTCGGGAAACACTGCAAGTTCATTTTTGCCAGACAGTGTTGCAAATGCTATAACTGAATTTAGTCATAACCCAAAAGAGGGTATAATTTTTTCAGTGTATCTCAGAAGATAAGAAAAAATCTTCACAGAAGAATGCAAGTGCTGGACAGATGATGAAAAAGTGAGAATACTGTTACAGAAATTAGGTCCTTCAGAACATGAAAAATACTGTAATTTTATCTTGCCTGAAAAAAACAAGTAAAATTTGTTTTGAGGAAACAATTGAATTGCTATCCAAAATGTTCAGTAATAAGGGTTCTCTGTTTAACAGTCACTGTGAGTGTTTGAACCTAGTAAAAGAGGACAAAGATTTTGTCAGCTATGCTGGAATCATAATAAAATGTGCGAAAAATTTAAACTGAAGGAATTATCTCCAGACATGTTTAAATGCCTCATTTTTGTGCAAGGATTCACAACAAGCAAAGATGCACAGATTCTTACGAAACTAGAACAGGAGGACCAGAATTTAACCCTGCAGGCGGTAGCAGAGGAATGTTAAAGAATTATCAACTTGTGATAAGACATAAAGAAAATTGGTCAAGTGGGAATAAATAAAGAAGAAAAAAAATGCTACAACCATATCCATGATATTGGTGTGGAGGTCTGCATTTTAATAAAGACTGTCCATTTAAAACTTAGAAATGTTTTAGTTGTCAAAAAATAGGACATAAAAGCTTACACTGCATAGTGAAGCAAAAAAAAAAATTTCTCTAAAAAAGGTTTGCTCAACAGAAAGTCATGACGACACCCAAAAAAGAAAGCATGTGTATATAAAAATAAATGATGCAAACATGAAACTACAACTAGACAGAGGTAGTGACATTACACTTATTGATACTGACATGTGAAAGAAAATTGGAAAACCTACATTAAAGAAAACATCAAAAAGTGCACGAGGCATCACAGGTGAAAGATTATATTTCTTAGGCAAAATGGTAAGCTACATTACATTTCGTGGCAAAATCTGTAAACCAATAGTGTTTGTGTTAAAAAGTGCAACAAACTTATTCAGTACTGAGTAGATGGAGTTGTTCGATTTATGGGACCTCCCCATAAATCTGTTCTGTAAAAACATAAATGATTGTTCCTGAATAAGGCATCATATGAATTGAAGAAAAAATTTTTTAATGTTTTTTCTGAAGTTTTGTCGAATAAATTAAGTTTGTCTGCTAAGACTGAGGCATGTTTCCAAATTAAGGAAAATGCAATACCAGTGTTCAAGCCAAAAAGAACAGTACCTTTGCTGTGATAAAACACGTCAATGAAGAATTAGACAGAGAAAACTAGAGTCATCAAAAAGTGGAATATGCAAAATCAGGGTGTGTGTCAATTTTTCCACTGGTTTGAATGAATGTCTAAAGATGTGCCACTATCCACTACCTACTCTGGAAGAAATTTTTGCAAAATTAAATGGGGCAAGGTATTTTCAAAACTAGATCTCTCCAATGTGAACCTACAGGTTAGAGTTGACAAGGAATGCTCAAAATACCTATCAGTGAATACAAGTAAAGGACTATATAAATATAACAGATTACCATTTGGTCTAAAGATTGTACCTGCAATTTTTCAACAGGTTATGGATACAATGTTAGTGGACTGTGAATTTGCAATTCCATACCTGGATGATATATTAATTAAAAGTGAATCTCGTGATAAGCATGTCAAGCATGTAAAATGCGTTTTTGAAAAAATAAAAGATTACGGTTTCACACTGAGAAAAAATGCGAATTTTTCTTACCTAAAATTAAGTATTTAGGACAAATTATCGACAGGAATGGATGACGATTGGACCCATCAAGGACAGACGCAATTAAAAATATACCTTCTCTGACTAATATAATGACCTTAAAAGCTTTTCTAGGTTTAGTGAATAATTATCAAAATTATATACCAAATATGCATGAATTAAGAGCTCCACTATATTAATAATCTATATTAATTTGCTAAAAAAAGGATGTGAAATGGAATTAGTCAAATAATTGGCAAAAGGCACTTAACGATATTAAAAAATTATTAATATCGGATTTGTTGCTGGCTCATTTCAGTCCCGCAGCAGAGATTGTTGTAGCTTCTGACACTTCTGAATACAGCATAGGAGTAGTAATGCTACACAAATATAAAGACGGTAATATGAAGGCAGTAGTTTATGCCTCACTTTCTCTGATAGCAGCAAAGAAAAATTATAGTCAAATAGAGAAAGAAGCTCTAGCGATCATTTTTGCCATGAAGAAATTTCACAGATTTTTGCACGGTAGAAGTTTTCAGCTACAAACTGGTCACCAACCATTATTATCAATTTTGGGGTTGAAGAAAGGAATTCCTACCCATACTGCAAATAGGTTACACTGCTGGGGTACGATATTGTTGAATTATATTTTTAAGATGGAGTATACACTATCCAAGAGGTTAGGCCATGCAGATTGTTATCAAAGCTAATTCCAAAAAATACAGAACTATTCGAAGATACTATGATTGCTGTGTTGAAGTGAAAAAATGAAATAAAAAAACATTTTCTGTAGCATCATTTGGGAGCTGCCAGTTCAAGATATAAAATTAAAATCGGAGAATGACAAATTCATTGCAAAGATGAAAGAAATATTGAAGGTAAAAGAAAAGAAAAATATATGTAACAAAAACGCAAACCATTTTTCTCTGTGTGATAATGTGTTGATGTACACACAAAGAGTTGTAGTGCCAGCCACACTACAAAAGCATGTATTAAGTGAATTTCATATGGGAGACCTGGGGATTTCAAGAAATGAAATCAGTAATGAGGTGTTACATGTATTGGACTACTATGGACTGTGATATTGAATGATTATGCTCTCGCAGCAAAGTCTCCACTGGTGAAATTCCAATCATGGCCTAAGACAGACAGTCTGTGGTCCAAGCTACTTGTAGATTTTGTTGGACCAGTAAAATTTGATCACATGACCATATGTCTTTAACTTTATGGCTACTAAGCTTTACTCTAAAACACATAGCTCATAGTAAATTATTACATATGTCCCTCTAAACCATTCAGGGTCTATATAAGATTTTGCTTTTAAAATTTATCTCCAATAAATTGGTTATACTTCTACGTTACACAAAATATTTCAATAACTTTTTCATCAATTCCAAATTATATTTAATTATATTTAATTATAAGTATGTACCATATTTTGCAGTTTATTAGATGCACTTTTTTTCTACAAAATATCTCCAAATACCGCCCTGCATCCTATAAACTGAAGGTCAGTGACAGGAGCTATATGTTTTTGGTGTGGGGTGAGCTGTAGCTCTCCCAGTTACACCCGATGCCTAGCCATTGAAACTAAAACAAGTCCAGTGTTTCAAAATTACAGTAAATTGATAACATTTTGAGACAAGCTATTTATGAAATACAGATACAGTACTAGGATATTGACAGAAAACAAAATTCCTCCTTCAGTAACACCTTCCTTTCTTTTTTCTTAACTACCGAAGCCACAAAGCAGCATCTTTCACTTTATTACTAGGTACCAGTAATCATATTTACCATATGCTATGGTAGTTACAGTGTCAAATATTGCCAAGCAAATATGATGGCCCAACAACAGCTGGAGCAGCCATTTTTGTTTATAACCTATAGTCACTGACAAAGACATGTCAGTATGAACTCTGAGACCCTCACTCTATAGAGCTGTGCACACAGCAGCAACTCAGCCAACTCATCAATTCAAATTGGGAGATCATCATAACCCAGGGTCAATGGGAAACGAATAGTAATAAGATTATCTTCACCATATTGAAGTACCATAAATTTTTACATTTTCAGCTACGATACCCATTTTTTGTATGATGGCTGGGAAAAATAGTCATGCATGTACCATACATTTTAAATTAATGGTAGTTGATTATGCCAAAATAAATGGCAATAGACCTGCAGAGAGGAAGTTTGGGCCACCACCTATTGTGAAGATGATAAAAGCATGGCATCAACAAGAAGACAGACTGAGGACAGCACAGAAGAAAAAGCATAATCTTCATCGTAAACCAGCAAGATGGCCAGCACTGGAAGATGAAATTAAGAACTAGGTAATAAATGAAAGGAATTATGGTCATGCTGTGTGTACATCAACTATAATGAATGAGGTCAGAGCTTGGGCAAAACAAAATGGGATAGAAGATTTTCATGGCACTGCAAGCTGGTGTTACCGGTTTATGAAATACAGTTTATGAAATGAGGACCCACACTAGGATTGCTCAGAGAATGCCTGATGAATACGAAGGTTTCTAATTAATGCCAGAAAATAAACCATGTATGAGCTCAGCCAAATTGGAAACATGGACTAGGTTCCCCTCACTTTTGATGTTCCTTCTAACAGGACTGTTGATTTACTTACTAATAAAAATGTGACTATTAAAACATCAGATAATGCAAGAGAGAAAGTGAAAACAGACTATTGCATGAGAAAAAGTGAAAACAGATTATTGTGAAGTCTTTTAAAAAATGTGGTATGATGGAACAGAAAACAGTGATTTTTCTGATTTTGTAGACAGCAGTGAATTTTCTGGGTATGAAGATGAATAAAATTATAGTTTTTCCTTTTTATTTCCTCACTAATCTGATGACAGTGTTTTAAAAATAAAAGTGAAGAACTCCAATAGATTTTAACATAATATTTAATGTTCTGAAGTCACAGCTGAAAGAACAAGTTGAAACAAGCTTTTGCTGACGTTTGCTAATAGAGTAAATATTACTTGGTATTAGGCACTCTTAACTTTTTTTTCTGATTATTACCTTCTAAATAAATGCGTCTTATAAGCTGGGAAATATGGTAATAAGATATTTTAACATTGAATGGCTAGAAGGGTCCACCTGAGTAAAATTGAAATCAAAGGGGTCCATAAGCAACAAATGTTTGAGAAACAATGCAATTGTCAATGTCTCTTCATTTTTAACAACAAAAAATATGTATTGATTTTATACATACCTTGAGGAAGTCATCTACCATCACTAACTTGCAAGATTACTGGTTAAAAAGCAAAGGTTTTTGTATATTATATGGCAGGCAAGCTCTCTCACCTTTCAAACTAGAGCTAGATCTTGTCTTATTTAAAGGTTTCCCTTCTTCTAACTTTGCAGATTAATTCATGGTGCACAGCACTGCTTTTGGTTAATTTTAAATATAATATAATGAAAGTATACTGTTTTGTAACTAAAATGGCTATGTAAGTAGAACTATAAATAAAGTCATTGCCACATCTTCCGACTATTTTGCTTCTAGCTCCAAACTGAATTTACAATAAAGGGACGGTTTTTTTCTTTCTTTTTCTGTACTGCTACAGTGCAACTGCTCGTGAACTAATTGAAAGATTTGGAATCGTGAGGGGACTATAGACAGACATATCTAAACATATCTTCAAAGGTGGTGTGAGTCACCTACTTTGTTGTCTTGGATAGGTCAGAGGTAAAGCACATTTACTATTAAGGGTAGTGAGAGTAAAATTAGCAGATTTGAAGTACCAGTGGGTTCAACAGATGGCTGCTTATAGGGTAAGGTGATATGAACCTAGTTACTTTGATTAGGTAGGAATCAAACAATTCAATGGACATGAAGAGATTGATAGGTGTCTTCATAAGTGCAGAAAAATTTCAAGTATTTGCGGAGGTGGTGTGTTAATCAGAGACTGGGGTAACTGAAGAGACAACAACTAGGAATCAAAACTTAAGCCATATAATCAGCTCTCCAATAGGGTACCTTTTAATCAGCTGTGCTCACCTGAATTAGCAGTCGAACAATATCCTAAATGCCTGCAAAGAACTGGTTAAGTTCTTTATATCTGTATTTTAAAATTGATTTGTATGATTGATATATATTTTTATATTTCTAAATATTGCTTTGCATTTCTTATACATTCAATTCTTTCTCTTTTTCGTTTAGGCAACTCTGTCATTTTGGAGGGCTATTGGTGGAAATTCTGATGAAATAGATGACTCATCAGACACTGATGTTGAAACATGAAATATTACTACCTAATAACATAGATTTATATATGAAATTGCATTTTCATGCATTTTACTGTTGTATATAAGCTAAAACGTATCTATATATAGAAAAGTAACAAACATTTCTATGTCTAAGAAGTAAAATTTAAATTTTAATAATTTGGTGTATAATCTAGCTGTTTTTTCCTAATATTTCAGAGAAATGCTTACCATTTAAATCAATTACTACTTTAACACATCTTACCCATAAATAACAAAACTTTTTATTCTTCTGTTAGCTATCCTCATATTCTTGTGTCATAGTATGTTTCTTATTCATAGGATAGTGATTACTTTGCAGGAAATACACAGCCATGAATATGTTCAAATGCCACTGAATTATCTTCTCCTATTGTATATCTGCAAAAGTAAACAGAATACCATGTATATCTTGAGTATAAAATACAATACAGGAAGGCCTAACATTTTCCTCCAATCTTAAAATTCAGTCCAAGATTTTGTAAGGATTTGAATATATAGTTATCTATCTCTTTGGGAAAAAAAACTGTTTTCACCATATAAGACAGCATATTATCTGTACGAGATTAACTATGTTTGAGTCAATTGATTATTTCCTCAAGACTTCGCAGAGAAAAAGTAAATAGAAAAATAAGGAAAAGAAAATAAGATAAAAGAAGCTATTATTCATTATATCAAGAAATATTTTCTTTTATAACTTTTATTATTTTTGCAGCACCAAAAACTACCAAGAGTCTTAGATATCTCAGAAACTGGGGGTGGGGGGGAAATCATTCTAGGTCATGGGCTAGAAAGGTTGCCTGATGGTTTAGCAAGTACAATTGCTCACATATATTAAATGTTAAAAGTTTATCTGATATACTGTTGATTCATTGAACTGTGTTTTTATTGACTTGAGCCAGATGATTGTTTTATAGCACTACTTTTATTTTTTAACAGACTTTTTCTCTTTATAGCTGTTTATTTCATTTATCAATAAACAGATTAGCATCCATAAACTAAAGACAGTCTGAATGACTCTCTCAAAATAATATAGTAATTTTGATACTTGTGTAATATTAGAAGCAGAATGAGTGATAGCATAATGACTAGGATTGGAGGAAGCTGTAAAGCTCAAGGAACTGTTATTTTTGAGATAAATCTTACAAAAAAACTAAGAAGTGAGGTACAGTGTAAGAATAAATTATGATTATTGAAATCAAAGCATATGCAGTAAAAGACGAATACACTTAAAAAGAAGGGTGTTGAATATTAACTTACAAGAAAATTTTGGTGTAAAATATGGAGATTAAAAATATTGGCCAGTGTGAGCAAAAATAATGAGAAAACATGCATATGAATATAAATGGTCAATACTAATTGAAAAGGCACTGTAAATTGGTGGTGGAAGGTACTTTCAACAGAAATAATCCAAAATTTATTAAATTGTGTCAGACCTGCTGAGATTACACTACTACACTCACCAACTGCAACTACTTGAACCAACAAAAACTCAAGTGAAATAGCATCAAAAATTCTAGGAAGACTAATCCTTGATATCACTAACCCACATATCCCTCATAAACCTAACACAAAAAAAGTCCATGATGGCTTTAATCATTTAAAAACACTCCTACATGTACAATTCTATTATCAGCATTAGCAAAGTTTTCAAAAACATTCCTTGCTAGTAACTCATATGGAAAATACCACCACTTTAAGAAACAATGCAGACCACTAGTTAGCAATTTACCTCCTCTCTATCCCTACACATTTCCACACATCCATACCACATATCCAAATAACATCATATTCACATCCTCACACCATTTTGCAGACTCAGCTCCACAATAACTTTACAAAAACCACTTAGACACCTTATTCCACAACAGACTTAAGTAGCAGCCACCAAATTCACCATCCTCTTTCTTCACACCCAATAACACAAATGTACCACACATGCAGAAAATGTGCTGTTTTGTCTCTTAGTAAACACTCTGTTGATTGCAATCTCTCAAAGTGAAATTTTCTCTTTGAGTTGTTTCTTCTAAATCTTTTTAGCCAGTCACTTTTTAAAATGTGGCCATTTTTACTTAATATTCATAGATTATTGTCTCAAGATGAATTATGCATACAAATCTAGTCTACCTGCTGTAATGTTTGACATATTTCTCACTTTTAAGCAAAAACCAGTTTTATTAAGTAGGAATGCAGACAAATCACAAATTCCTTCAGGTAGATAGTCCTGCTTGATCTCTAGAAAGGGCATAGGCAGAAACTCAATAAGATGTACCCAGTGTAAGCTTTGGACACATAAGAGGTGCAGCAATATCATAGGAAGGTTAACAGGGAAAATAGTTTTTGTGTGTGCACAGGTACAATAAACACTAAAATGTACAGAAAATAGACTCCATCACATGCCAGGGGAAAACTAGAAGTAGTCAATAGCTTCCGTTACCTAGGTGACCAAATCAGTAGCGGGGGTGGATGCTCTGAGAGCTTGGCTGCTAGAATAGGAATAGCCTGGGCTATTCAGAGAGCTCCTATCTCTGCTGGTAATAAAGGGCCTCTCTCTCAGAGTGAAAGGCAGACTGTATGATGCCTGTGTGCAAACAGTCATGTTAGAGAGCAGTGAAACATGAAAGAAGTGAAGCTAGTATGCTTTGCTGGATATGTAATGTCAGTGTGAATGCACAACAGAGTGTAAGCATCCTGAGAGAAACGTTGAGCTTAAGAAGCATCAGTTATGGTGTGCAAAAGACAAGTGTGCTGGTATGGTCATGATACATATGGACAAGGACTGCTGTGTGAAGATGTGCCACACTTTAAACCTGTGGTAGATCCAGGTAGACATGGGACAAGGTGTTGAAGCATGATTTTTGAATGTTGGGCCTCATGGGTGCAATGACAAGTGACCAAGACCTTTAGCGATATGGCCGTGCTTGAGAAGACCCATCAAACCAAGTGAGATCATAGTCATAACAATGCTAGTGTTGCATAACTGGCATGTAAAAAGTACCCTTCAAACGTTGGGCAATATTCTATGCTGAGAAGACCTGGACAAAGCCAGTGCCATCTGACACCCATGCTAGTGCACATAAAAAACATCATTTGAGCATTGGACCTCACGGAAGCAGTGACAGGTAACTGAGATCTTTGGCAATATACTGTACCAAGTGAAATCATAGTCATGGCTGATGCAAGTGTCACATCTATGACACCTGTGCCGGTGGCACATAAAAAGCACCCACTACTCTTGGATTGGTTGGTGTTAGGAAGAGCATCGAGATGTAGAAACCTTGCCAAATCATATTGGAACTTGGTGCAGCTACCTGGCTTACCAGTTTTCAGTCAAACCATCTAAGCTGTGCCAGCATTGAAAGTGGATGTTAAACAATGATGATGATAACCTACCCACCTTCATAGCTCTATATTTGCATGTGTTTGTGTGTGTGTATAAAGTAGATTTAGAGATAGAAAGTACAGTGTTATATATTTGAAGAAAATAGGAATGGCTTTTCTGACAATTTTTCCACTTTAATAATTAGATGTTTATAAAGAATTGGGTATTTAATGATTTATAAACATCTAATTATCAGAAAAGCCATTCCTATTTGTGTATATATATATGTATATTTTCACAGGCCTTCTACACATGTACCTCCTTACGACCATACATTCAAATCAGTAAGTGAGATTCTATGTAGTTCATATACATACCTTTCTCGCTGAAGCTCTTTAGAAAGTAGCAATGACTGGCACCTGTTGTGTTGATTATATATGGTGGCTCATCAATGAATGTTGGAATAAACAGCGAATCAAACATTTAGAGAAATATCTTTGACCACATACAAAAAGGGTGCGAATTCATGCAAAACTATAATACAAGCACACAAAAAATGTTAAGTTTACCCAAGTGCAACTAGAATCCTGTCCCCAACACTTCATTTTAGATTCAAAGCTTTAGGGCAGCCACCCTCCAAGTCTGCATAAGGCATTCTGTTAGAAGAAACATGGATAGAATTATTTGACTAACCATTGGCAAAATAACTGACATTATCTCCTTATATGCAGCACATTCAGGACTAGTAGATAAACAGACAAGCTTTTTATGAAGACTTTCTGCAGATTACTTTGATAACAGACTTCATTATCATAGCCGGCAATTTTAATGGCCATATTGAACAACACCATGATGCCATTTCTGGCCTACATAGCTATATGTGTTCAGTACAAAAAAAATGAGGAGAGATTACGACTGCGAGAGTTCTGTGATGCAAATGATCTCACTATCTACATATGAACTTCAGCAAATCAACCAGTCAGGTGAACAAACAAGCTAGATAGATTTTACTTTCACCAGAAAGCAGGACTGGCAAATGACTAAATGCAGTCTTTCTCAAGTAAAGAATGTACCTCCCAACAGAAACTACTGATTACTGGTTTCAAAGTAAGGATTTCACTGACTCAGAGACAAAAGATGATTTGGACACGAAAGACATGGAACTTGAAAGATCATAGATTCAGAGAGTTATTAAATGACACTCTTACCAAGAGGAAATAGAAACTTATAACAGAACAAAATTGGCAGTGTTTAAGGAATAATCTGCTGGGAGCTAGAGACTGGTGCTAGGTCCCAACCAAATATAGAGTGATTTGGTGGTAGAGCAATATTGTAGACAATGCCATAACAGCAAAGAGACAAGCTTGGGAAAATTGAAAAAGAAGAGGAGGGGCAACAGAAAACATCTCTTCTGTTTGGCTTTCAATTTTCAACACCTTTAATTTTGTTCCAATTAATTTCAAATTTGGTGTACTGATGTAAGTTTTGTATGCTAATTATGAAAATAAAATTCATTTTTGCTTTAACTTAATAAATAAAAACTTAATAGCTTTCAAAATTTGGGGTAATTTTAGCCAATTGTAAACCAGAGACACATTGGTGTTTGTTTTAATAGTAACAAGCCAAGCTGTTACTTGAATTTACACTATGAATAATGCATTAATTGTTTTTGTCAAATTTGGTATACTGATGTAATTTTTCACACTGAATCTGATTCTGTTATTCATTTGCTCTAGAAAAATTGTAAAAAAATATTACTGACCCTAAATTCCACTCAATCCTAAACCCTAACTCAAACCATAAACCCCAGACATACGTTGTTGAATTTTCACTGAACTACAGTAGTAATATACCTTTTTTTTTTTTTTTTTCACAAAAAAATTTGATAATTTCATTTATGATTTTTCCTTTTTATATTGCTTATTCCAACGTTTCACTTGACTTTATTCATTTAAATTTACTAAAACTTCAAGACGTATAAGTACTTTCGTCATAATATATTGCTTTCATTTTCTCTTATAAAAGTTATCATGCAGAAAATGTCAGTTTCCAAATCCTGTTTTCTGATTGGGTTAAAATCGTCAAACTTTAAGCCTCTGTAACATATTCCTAAAATTTTTCTGGAACAAGTGAATAACATCAGTGTAAAAAATTACATCAATATACCAAAATTCCAAAAATGTGAAACCCAAGCAGAAAAGATAAAAAAGAAACTATCAGATACACTTAGCAGAGAGACAAAGAAGTATGTTCTATGACATGAGAATTGAGATAGAAATGTGTATAGAGTGAAATGAGTAACACTAGCTCTCATTGATATAGATAAGAGTGTGTAGTGGAGAGAGAATCTATTCCATATAAACCCAACAGGGAGTCTAGCTATCCAAGTATGGTACTGTAGCAAGTCATCAAAGGCGGCAATATGATGTATGGTCGTTTGCCTAAACAAGCATAATTGTTGGTAATCCCATTGGTTAAAATTAGGCATTCTAAACTTTTGTCAAAGAAATCTTTCATGAAATACGGTTCTTAGAATTCGGACATGGGCAGTTATAAAAACCCTGATTTTTGGGAAATTACTCAGTGTTTGTAGGATATTACTAAACCCCACGGCACTCACAATAGTGATCGTTGGATGTTACTAAACTCCACGACACTCATTCCTTGAGATATTGGCTATTTTTTTATGCCATGTCTATCACTTAAATCCAACAAGACATTTGAATTCTTGTGAACTCTAGTAGTTAGTATGAAGGATTAGCTCGTGTATATTTTAAGTCGTAACTCTCTACAACAAAATGACTTTACTTTCCAATTGTACTATAAATGCTAAATGTACATAAATAAACTAATGTAGTAATTATTTTCTCTTTCTTCATGTTCTTCATCTTGTTAATGAAATTTATTTCTGTAATTATGAAACTGTATTTTTTTATAGTGGTTAAAAGAACATGAATTTATTTATAACATACATACATGCATAAAATGTCCATTATGTTTCAGAGTATATATTTCTCGCTATGGCGTTTATGTAGCTGGAGTCAGGATTTTTCTGCATGATAACTTTTAGTAAGTTATAAGTGATATGTTCATCAATATAGATTCCTACTTCAAAAGAAAAATATATTTATTATCTATTTCCAAATAGGAAACTATTACAAAAGTAGTGGTACACATACAGTAACCAAACATAGAGTAACAAAGGACATGAAAGTAATGATAGTAGCTGGGCCATCAGGAATAAACTGTCTCATACACAATGACTGGTGTTGTAGTATTGTAAACTACTACAAAGATAAACATGTAATGTTGGAATCAGGTTATGATGGTTAAAGAAAGAGTTATTGCAAAATTGATTAGAGAAAGATTAGCTTGTATGAGGTGCAGTTGGGCTCTGTCACAGGAAGAAGCACCATTGATGCCATAGTCTTTGTGAGACAACTGCAAGATAAGTATATGGCTAGGAGTAAACCCCTATATCAAGCATTCATCACTCTAGAAACAGCCTTCGGTGCTCAATACTTAATCTTTTCCCATTTATCATAATCCGCCAAACCATAACAGGAATTTAATACTGGTTATTCATGGGAACTGGATACTGATAACAGTAATCCTTATAGCAGAATCAGTAGAAGAATTGAAACAGTAGTTTCAGATATGGAAACACATCCTAAAATTGAAAGACATTAAAGTAAACTTAGTGAAAACAAAAGTTCTAGTAAATAGCAAGGAAGATAGCATAGGGACATAGCCCTGCTGTGTTTGCAGAAGGTAGATTTCACATGCAGCAGGTGCACTAAGAGCTCTTGGGGAACATTGTGTTTTAAATGTATGGATATTGCTTACCTGTATGGATGTTGCTTCTCTCAAAGTGAAGAGCTGATTGTATCACGCTTATGTGTGAAGTGAGTTGCTGCACAGCAGTTGATAGCCTTAAATATGGAGGATCTGCAACGACTAGAAAGAAATGAGTTGAGCATGCATCATATCAGTACACTGTAGGATGAAATATAAATGAACTGAGACAAACAGGAGTGTAAAGGGAATTAGGTGGTATGGGCATATGATGTGAATGAAAGATCGCAGTTGCATAAACATGCATCTACTACTCTTAATGGTATCTGTGAGAGGAAGACTTAGGATGAAGTGAAAAATTATCCGAAGGTGTGTTGGTGGAGAACTATGTCAGCTGAGGAAACATGATGTAGTAGATAAGACATCCTATGTAAGCTTAGGAAAGCATGATTATTGCCTATTCTGTATCATCGTGTCTCAGTATTTCTTCTACTCACTATACTTATTCTATCTCATCTCCCCATCACCTCTTCGGCTCACTTTACCATATCACCTATAATTGAGAGGAAAGTACTTGATCGAGGCATTTTATACATTCCTAACCTCTTAACCTTGTCACCCATATCTTGTTATACACTCTTTATCTTTCTAAATCAGGATCCTTGAGTGGAGAGGGATTGTACTCTGGCAGACTCACCCTCTCTGGAAATGCACTGGCTTCTCATCATCACCTTATCTCTCTCTTCCCATTCAACCCACCCCCACCATTCTTATCACTCTATTCCACTAACCCACTGTCACAAATTCTCTTTCCCTAGCACTGCTTCTGATCCCTAACATTAATCTTCTCCCCACCCCCTTTCTTACTCACTCTGCTACTATCCTGTTACATTTCATTATACTCAAACTTTGCTTTCACCTGGTGTCCAGTACATTCTCGAAATGGTTAGTAAAATCCTCTTGTAAGTGGATTGATGCCTATTATCATCTCAAAATAGCTGACAATTTCATCATCAACTATTTTAACTAAAGGTACTCAGTCAACTGCAAATTATGGTTTAAATATTTTGTTCACTACAATGAAAACAGCATAAAGTAATTAAGTTAAAATAGTAAAAAAGGGAATCATTTCTATTTCAATGTCCTGCTCTAGTTAAAGCCACTAGTACTTTAACTCGCAAATGATGTATTCCTGTTAAAAAAAGAAATTGGGTAGAGGATAGCGATCGGGCGTAACAATGCACAGGAAACTTAATGTTTAGGCGAATCCGAGAACTCAGTGATGATACACCTGCAGATAGCTTCTTCATAAAAAATTATTTTTTTCCCGCTTACCAACTAATGTACAGACGATATTGGCGAATATGGTTGACACCAACTATATAGATCAAATTGCTTCATCTGCAAATAGAATAATGGAATGCTCTCACAGACCCACCATAGCTAATTTGGTTATTGCTTCATCGTCTTCTCCACATCAGCCTGATAATAAAAATGGAGACACCTTGTTGAAGGCTATCGCCAAATAGCTCGATTCTATTGTGTTAGACAGCGTTCGCGAAGCCGTTCTTTCTCTTAACAACGTAACACTTTTCAACCAACAGTTCTTCGGTGTGTTGGTACCATGCACGTTTTCACGACATGGGACGTCATTGTAACAAGCCTTGTGCTTATAAATTGTCGGAAAACTGAACCTAGAGAACCTGGGCATGTCAGACCTCTCTCACAACTTTTCAGCTAATCGTGCTTTCTTCATTAGGGACCTAGTCTCAAACAGGTATGTTAAACTGAAATAGGAGTAAGTTGTTACATACCTGGGGTAAGTTGATACATACACTGTAACAATTAACCCCAACCATGGATTTCTGTGGATTACCTCGTACACAGCACTAACAATGCATGGCATCCAGGACACACCTTTGTGTTTTGAAGGCAGCTTCCAACATTTTCTAATGAGCCACAAACTGCTTCAGTAACAACACTTGTGCTTTAGTAGTTAAGGAAATAACTTTGTAGCAAAATTTCACTTTTGGAGTGAAAAATCGTTTCTTGAGGCATACATTTCCTGGTGACAGTCATGCTGATTATGGAGACCTGAGTGCCACCTATATCTTGAAGTTGGAAAATAATGAGCTTGTAACAACTTACCCGTGTAACAAGTAGACCTGATCTCCCCTATCAATGGACAACTGCTTCGAAACCTCCAGCAATATTCAAACCAATAACAATTGGAGCACTAGGTTTGTTAGTAAATGCTTAAAGGAGAATCTGGATAAACTGGAATTTTCAGAAAGGGAAATTGAATTCCTCCACCCCACCCCCACCCTATATAAACTAGCGGACGCACTCGGATTCTGCTACTCGAATTTTTATTACCTCCACCGAAAGAATACGAGTTTCAAAAGATGCTCAGATGAGAAATTTTGTCTTTTCAACCTCGTTCATCTACTACTCTATTTCTGTGCAGATCATAAACCCCTTAGTAGATCATTTCACTATTCTATCTATTTCAATACCATGTAAACATAGTTTAAATAGTTTCTTCTTCCTCATTGTTGTCTTAAGTTCATGCATAATCTTTAATCGTCACATATTCATTAATTAAGTTTATCACATCGTCACTAATTTGTCAGAATCCTATTTCATTATTATCAGCATTTGTTGTATCATTAAATTATGTTACCCTAAATCCCAAAAGAATTTTTTTCTCCCTCATGTTCTAACACTTGTGTTCTATCTATGGCCCTCTCTGTCTCTCTTTCGATTACACTTGCTTCACCAACACTTCCCCTCCTCCAATACCACCACCCTATATAAACTAGCGCACGCACTCGGATTCCCCTACTCGATTTTTAATAACTTCCCCGAAAGAATACAAATCCAGAAGATGCTCTCGTCTGAATTTGCTAGCTCTCGGTACGAACACCCTCCCACCCAGGCCACCTCTACCGGAAGTTCCTATCCTTTGTCATCCTTTGGTTATCTCTCATGAACACTAAAAGGCTTAACGCCATCCCCATCCCTACTTAGGATTTATCTGCTATGTAAGGTAGTGATCATATAGTACAAAATAATGATGACGTAGTGTATGCAGGTTGAAGGCTATTGTTCTGTTTATGAATTCTACCAAATGCGACATTTCTTTTTAGGTACATGACATTGCTGTCCGCCATCCCAGGGTCTCACGGGCCCACTTCGTCAGTGTTGGCACACTCAACGTCGACACACTGAAAGGTATGTCTGGTGAGATTCTTGAGATGCTTGAATGGAGATGTGTCGATTTGTGCTGCCCCCAAGAAGTAAGGTGGAGAGGAAGTTCGGCTACGTTTCTCACAGGCAAAGAACACAAGTACAAGATTTTCTGGTCAGGGAACACAGATGGGGTTGGTGGCGTGGGTATACTTCTTGCGGAGAAATGGGTTGATAAAGTAATCGAGGTAGTCAGAGTATACTACAGAGTACTTAAGATTAGATTAGTCCTTCATCATGGATTAGCAGCCTCAGCCGGGGCTCCCTATCGGATAAAAAAACCGATTTTATGATACCCTCTTGCAGACTACCTCGTTGACGAATGACAGGGACCTTCTCTTTGTGGCTGGTGACTTCAGTGGACACGGAGAACATGCAGGGGGCATCCATGGCTTTGGTTCCCTCAATGAAGAGGGAACCAGGTAGCTGGAGTTCTGTGATACAAATGATCTTATGGTTGGCAATACTAACTTCAGGAAGCCTGCCAGTCATCTAATCACCTACCGTCCTGGCAGACACACTAGTCAAATTGACTACATCCTCGCCAGGAAAAGGGAAAGATGGCTGTTTATAAATGCCGAAACCTTCCCAGGCAAAGAATATACCCAACAACATTGACTATTAGTTAGCGACTTCAGGATCAGGGCTAAATGGATCCTGCGAATGGACAGAGATTTAGAGATGTGTAAGGAACAACCGTGCGAACTAAAAAAAGGAGCAATGGTGACGAATGGAAAAACAGAGGACTCCTTTTATTTAAACGTGTCACACGGTCGAACATAAAATATATATCTAATGATGATATACAAGATATGTTATGCGACGATAACATAGATGACCAGTAATGAAAGACCACAACCGTATTAGATGAATAACAGAGATATTTATTGTAGCGTTAAAGATGTATGTCTGTGTGTGAGTGTGAATGCGACATATAAGAACATAATCAAAGACAGGCCGTCGTACAAAGAAAAGTATGTATGTGAGTGATACATGTATGTGTATGTGAGTTATTACAGCAAATAGAAAGAGTCAATAACACGTGAGTAATTATACCAGTTCTTT
>NC_068992.1:37804581-37807800 GCF_001194135.2 Octopus bimaculoides | reverse complement strand
AAGTCACCTAACAGAATCGAAGAGAGAGATGTGCCGCGGAGGTTTGGTTTGGTGTACATAGTAAGTCGTGTTGACGCTGGTGGTGATTGAGGCTGCTTGGTAGTAGTCGTAGAAACGTGTTGCTGATATGGCGACGGCAGTGGTCATCGTTGGCTGGACGAAGCTGTTGAAGTGGTCGCTGGCTAATTGTTGCTGCTGCTGTCGTGTGGTACACGGAACAGTCTCTATAGAGAAACTGGACCGAGACGAATTTGGCCTCCGAGTTAAAGCTATTTATAACAAACTATCGGCTCCCAATGGCTTCAGAATTTTACTCTATCACGTGACCTTATTAGGGGCCGTGATTGGTCAGTTTGCGTTCTGGCGGGAACGGTTCGAAGAAGTTGCCGATTCGAATAATGATCAGTCACGTGATGACAAGGAATGGGTTCTCTACTACGCTCGCGTTTATTTATATTTAAATGAGAAGAATGGCGATAGCAGTTTTGTATCTAATGGCGGTAGGTAGTTTCACTACAGATGTATTACTCGAAGTCTTTGACGAAATAGAAGGGGATATAGCATCACATGATGTGGAAGACAGCTGGAGGTTTCTCAGGGACAACCTGCTGAGGGCCACTGACCAAATCTGTGGATGGTGCAAAGCACCCTCTCGACTCAAGGTAACATGGTGGTAGAACAATGTTGTTGACAGGGTTATTAGAGAAAAGAAACAATCTTGGAAGGACTGTAAAAACGGTGGTAGCAGGGAAGATAGGTTTTGTATGTAGCAGATGCTCAGGAGCAATAAACACTGAAAATGTGCACAGAACAACTTCTACCACATTCCAGGGAGAAAAACTAGACGTTGTTGATAGCTTCCGTTACCTAGGTGACCAAGTCAGTAGCTGGGGTGGGTGCTCTGAAAGTGTAGCTTCTAAAATAAGTATAGCCTGGGCAAAGTTCAGAGTTCCTACCTCTGCTGGTGACAAAGGGCCTCTCGCTCGGAGTAAAAGGTAGACTATGGCGCATGTGTGCGAACAGACATGCTACATGGCAGTGAAACATGGGCCGTGACTGCTGAGGACATGCGTAAGTTTGCAAGGAATGAAGCCAGTATGCTCTGCTGGATGTGTAATGTCAATGTGCATACATGACAGAGTGTAAGCGCCTTGAGAGTAAAGTTGGACCTAAGAAGCATCGTGGTGAGAAAGGATGAGGATAGCTGTGTGAAGAAGTGTCACACCCTACCGGTTGAAGGAACTTGTGGAAGAGGTAGATCCAGGAAGACCTGAGATGATGTGGTGAAGCACGACCGTCAAACATTAGGCCTCACCAAGGCAATGACTAGTGACCGAGACCTAAGACCATAATCCGTTGCCTATGACAGAGGTGTAACCTGCCCAATTATGCGTACCTTTCTTTCATTGGACATTAAACTCTGCTTGCGAATACCTGTTGAGGCAAGTGAAATCGAAATCAAATTCGAGTGTGATCGTTGCCAGGGCCGCTCACTGGCTCCCGTGCCAGTAGCACGTAAAAAGCAACATTCGATTGTGATCGTTAGCAGCATCGCCTTACTGGCACTTGTGTCGGTGGCACATGGAAAAAAAACATTCGAACGAGGTCGTTGCTTGTGCCGCTGGACTGGCTCCTTGTGCAGGTGGCACGTAAAAAACACCATTAGAGTGTGGCGTTGCCAGGACCGTCTGACTGGCCCTCGGAGTAGTTGGCGTTAGGAAGAGCATCCAGCTGTAGAAACTCTGCCAGATCAGATTGGAGCCTGGTGCAGCCATCTGGCTTGCCAGTCCTCAGTCAAACCGGACGTTAAATGATGATGATGATGATGAAGATGATACATTCACACATACAAACATATATATTTGCATATATAAGCACGCTGGTGTACACACACACACACACACACACACACACACACACACATAGAATCTCAAAGGGAAAAAGAACGCAGCTCCGATAACAGACACGGACAGATAACATCCATGTACAAGGATTCAAAAAGAAGACAAATTGTTGGAATACAAAAAAATGAGTGCAAATTGAGCCTGTTAGATATTAAAGCAGAACGATTCTCCCCAGACAACAAAATTTCTTCCAAGACACAATTTCACATAAAGAATCCTAGAAACCAGATACAAACAGGAAATATATATCAATTTGAGTCATCCCATAACTAATGCAGTTTCTTCAATTGCATGAATTCGGAGGATGACGGGATAAACTCCCTACATCAACTTGCTATAAAAGCAGGTAGTAATTATACCTTGTACTATATTCTTACTGCAAGTTTTCAACAGTGCAGTTCGATTTTAAGTTAATTTTTCAAAGCTATAATGGACGTGACAAAGGATCATATTCGGCATATTTTGCTTTATGAGTTCAAACAAGCAACAACACAACCGAAAGTGCAAAGAATATTAATGCAGTATATGGGGATCAGACAACAAGTGTAAGCCAGTGTCAAAAGTAGGTCCAGAAATTCCGAGCCAGAAACTAACGTCCTACAAACCCTGGTTGAACAAAGTCGCAGAGAGTATATGTGTGTCCTCTTTTGCTATCACTTTTCGCGAATGAACCTTTTTCGGACTCGTGACGAGAAATGGTTTCTCTATAAAAATATCAAAGCACCGCCCCCCGCCCAGGCTAAAATGGTTTTTTACGCACGTAAGGTGTTGTTACCTGCTTGGTAAGATATGAAAGGTTTAATCCATTTGGAACTTTTAAACCAAAACCAAACAATAACAAAGTAAATCAACTGCAAGCAGCTTGAGCGAGTTAAGTCAGCTCTGGAAGAAAAACGATCTTTGGTTTCAAGACGAATGGTGTTCTTTCATCTGGATAATGCTCGCCCAAATACAGCAAGGCTGGAATAGTTTTGAATGGGAAACGATGCCCCATCCCTCGTATTCACTGGACATTGCCCCATCTGTTTATCATTTATTCCGCAGTCTTCAAAATCATTTGGACAGAAAAATATGAATTCTGTGGACGAGGTCAGAACAGTAGTGGAGGACTATTTTTCATTACAGACTCAATTATAGGTGATATGGTAAAGTGAGCCGAAGGGGTGATGGGGAGATGAGATAGAATAAGTGAATTTTGGAAGAGGGGCCTTGCAAGTCTACAAGAGCATTGTAGAAAATGAAAGAGAGTATATTTTAGATTTAAAAAGAATGTTTATCTTCATTTTGAAAAATAAAAATATTAAAAAAACGTATT
>NC_068992.1:37799221-37804021 GCF_001194135.2 Octopus bimaculoides | reverse complement strand
TTTTAGTTGCCGTGTAGCAAATCAATTCACAAGGCTTTGGTTAGCCCGAAGCTATAGTACAAGGGACTTGCCCTATTGAAACTGAGCCCGAAACCATGTGATTGGGAAGCAAGCTACTTACCACACACTCTATGATAATATATGTATATATATTATATATAGATAGATATTTATCATTATCATCATCATTATTTAACGCCTGTTGACCAAGCTTGCATGGATTGACCAAGGCTGAGGAACTGCACCAGACTCCAATAAGGCAGGAAGCCTTACTTAACGCCAATTACTCTGAGGGTGTAATCGGTGCTTTTACGTGCCACTGGCATGGGTGCCATTTGCATGACGCCAGTCTTTGTCACGAATATGATTTCATGTGGCTTAATCAGGCAAGCATGGCATATTGCCAGATAGCTTAGTCATGTGTTATTGCCTCTATGAGGCTCAACATTTTAAAGATGCTTTTTACATGTCACTGGCACTGGTGCGAGTATTGGGACACCAGCATCGGCCACATTTCCTCCGTGGCTCAAAAGGTGTTTTTTACGTGCCACCAGCATCAGCCACGTCTACAATTTCACTTGGCTAAATTTGACAATTGTTACAACAACAGCTTGACATTGGTTAACAGTCAACACTGAGTTGCAGTTGAGAAAGAGTTAGCTGACATGTAGGACTAGAAACCATCTGAATATTGGAAAAGAGTTACTTATATCATGGTTTGCACTAGATATCAAAATGTCAACACCATGATTGCTGCTCAGTATTCTCTGAATGCTTTAAGACATGACATGGAAAACTGCATTGGAGGTTACAAAGCTATGGCCAACAGGAATGATACAACAGGTGTTCCGACTACATCTGCACACTGGAATTCATCTGACAACTAATGAAGAGAGCCTTAGGTTCACTTTAGGTGGCTATATGAAGCTGTTGGAGACTGTAGTTAATCCCTGACTGGAGAGGGTTGCTGCATGAAAGGCATATGTGTAGCAGCAGGATTTCGATCCTTGCCATACCTCCAGAGTAGGAAGTGATTGTCAGAGAATATCCCGCGACAGTAATCCCAATGATCATTGTGGCTGAGAAAAACGTGAAAACACATTGCCAGCAACAAACAGGCCAAGTTGGCAGCCAAAATTAAGGGACATAGGGACAAAACAGACAAAACAATTCACCAACTTAGTTTGAAAAGTTGAGCGCGCTGGGAAACCTTTGTAATGGCTATTGAGACATGTCAGCACGCTTACAGTGTTGCCGCGGGTGATGACGAGGCTGATGCCAAGCGCCTTCACGAGCCTCTGCAAGGCGAGTTGCCAGTGAAGTCAGGAATCTCACAGTAAGTGGTCCGACCCTATCGAATGTCTTTTTCAACAGGATGGAAAATGTATTTGAAAAACAGATCACGGTATTTCAGGATTTTGTGGATATCGCCCTGACCGCAGCATCCATGATGTGAGAAGCAAATGACTCGCTAACTGAGACATTCCAGACGAGGCATCCACTTTGGGACCTGTGAGACAGGGTAAGGCCGTCAGGTCTCTTCCCATCACAGGACAATCCAGATGGGACCAAGATAGAGGGGATGTTTGCCCGAGCCAAGTTCCTCTTTAGGTTCAACTCCATATGACGCGCGAGGAGACCAGTATTCAGGTAGCAAGAAAAGCTATGGAGGCCTTTGGAGATGAAGAGACGCATATACGTCAGTTCCCACTCTGAGGACAATGGGGACACCAAGTTCGTCGAAACTGAGTAGGCCACCAACATTAGCCAGAGGGATGACATCAATCCTGTCATCTGAGTATTTGGCGCTAGCAGACAAGCGGCACCTTCAAAACTAATCCTTCGAAATTATTTTGTACCAAGCTCTCTGACTCCGATTGTCTTCCACCTTCTCAGGATCAGACAAGCCCAATTCCCTCCAGTGTTGGAGAGCTTTATCCAACTCACTGTTGTAACTCGTCCGTGTTGGAGAGGAAAGGATGTTGCTCACTAGGGTGGAGGAAAGGAAGCAGGGTTGAGAGAGGGACGAACATTCAATGAAGACCAAGACCAAATCGCTTAGGTAATGCAGCCTCATCGTTGGATATGGGGGAGAGTCCGACATTGACTAAGCATTCGAGTCTATCAAAGATTAGATTGTCGAAGCATTGGAGACACGATGAGAATCAATAAAATAAGATGACTCTGAGTAAATATAAAAGCTTAGGGATGGAGAAGTAATTCCTAAGTATGAAAAAGCCTGGGGTTCAATAGCTTCAATATTTTTCAGCAATTCCTCAAAGGCAGCCACCTTCGACTGGAACGTGGACTCAAAGGCAAGGTCAGTGATTGGAGCACCTAGAGGACACCAGGCCGATGGGGGAGGGACTGTGGTGGAAGGGAAGGGCTCCGCAATAAAAGTCAATAGTTGGTTGATGTTGAGAATCCGGATGGGTGAGAATCCAGAGCTCACATTTGGAGACCAAGCTCACAAACCATCATGTTAGCAAAGGCGAGAACCCTGTTCAGAGGTCCCCGCAAGCAAGCATCGTCAAGATACCAGCTGTCTAGCATGAAGCCCATCTTGGTGATGTCATCAATGTCCAGTGCAAACAGAGCGGCCCGAGTGGGTCGCCCTGTTGGACACCTGAGGCAGAGGTGATATCTCGGTCACCGAAAGAATGATAGGAGGGCTCCCAATAAGCCTGCCATGTAAGGCCGTATTGTGGGACCGTCTCTCTTACTGAGCAGAGTACAGTTTGAGGATTGCCTTGGGTGACAAGGAGGGCAAGTTCGCATTAGTGCCCACTCCTAGCTGGGTGAGGGAAAAGCATAAGACCAATTGTATGCACACCTTTGCAGTGAGACAGTGAAGGGTGCAGCCAATCGCAATGGGACGCAGGTCTCCATTTGGTTTGGTGAGCCCGAATAATTTTGCACTGAAGAATAGTGTGTGGATACAAAGGAGGACTATCGCTGAAAATAACTATTTCACAAACTGAGTCAACTTCACCAAGGGCTCAAGTCCAGTGTCACCAGCCGATAAGAAGATACCATCCTTGAAGTGCAGAGGCCGAAGGCCATCAATTCCTGGGCCTGAAACTGCAGGGAAGAATGAAATCGCCTTCCTGATGTTATCAGAGATGAAGACCGGTCTCAAGTATTCTCGAGGATCAGTTAGTTTAGTTCATTATCAGGGGATGCCTTTTGAAGATTCTCTTTCAAACATCTATGAGAATCAGAGTCATAGGGAGCGAGGGAGGATAGAGAAGGGACAATATTTTTAACAATTAAACCTGGAAAACTCATTAAAATTAAAGCTTAAAATATTGCAGCTAAAATTAAAATTATTAATTCATTTAAAACAAAAAAATAAATTAAAATAAAGAAAAAGTGAAATTAATTGAATTCTTAAATATATCGAAATTGAACTAAATTCGACGACTGGCACCCATGCTAACGTCGTCTCTTTCATTGGACATGAAACTCGGCTTGCAAAGACCTGTTGGGGCAAGCGAAAGCGAAACCGTCAATGGCACCTGTGCCCAGCGTCGCCTTCCTGGCACTTGTGCTGGTGGCATGTGTAAAGACATTCGAGCGAGATCGTTGCCAGTGCCGCTGGACTGGCTCCTGTGCAGGTGGCACGTAAAATACACCATTTTGAGCATGGCCGTTGCCAGTAACGCCTGACTGGCCTTCTTGCTGGTGGCACATAAAAGCACCCACTACACTCTCAGAGTGGTTGGCGTTAGGAAGGGCATCCAGCTGTAGAAACTCTGCCAAATTGGAGCCTAGTGTAGCCATCTGGTTCACCAGTCCTCAGTCAAATCGTCCAACCCATGCTAGTATGGAAAGTGGACGTTAAACGATGATGATGATGTGGGGATGCGTCGGAAGAAGAGAGCATGACGTCAATAGTCAAGGGACTGATCAGAAGAGGAAGCATGTGGCGGAGACAAGAGAGGATCCTCTTTTGGCCGGCCGAGGCATGGCGGAAAGACTTTCGCCCGTTCCCCTCCCCGTTTTCTCGCACATTGTTTTCTTTGTTTGCGTTTTAGTTCCCAAAACCCACGTTTTCGGAAATGGAGATTCCGGAAATTCGGAATTTTGAAATTTCTGCCGATCCTTCCCACTTTACTCCACGCTCAATTCCTTCATTTTTCACTTTTTCTGTAACCTTAAAACCTAACCCTAACCCTTTCACTAAAACTAAAGTTTTTGGAAATACTGTTGAAAAGAAGTATCATTATATTAACTAACACCTTGAAAAAAAAATCCAAACGAATTGATGATAAGAAATGAAAAATATGAATATAATCAACATTAAAATTACGAAAAACTTAAATCTGAAAACATAACCGTCAAGAAATAAAAGACATTAGTATAATCTTATCTAAGAGATGCTGAAATTTTTTTTAAATAATCAATGATAATTATCATCAGAACTACTAAAAAGGACACTATATCATTGTAAAAAGAAACGAAAAACGTCAATTAAAATATGAAAAACTTCATAACGGCACTGGCAACGATCTCGCTCGGATGTCTTTACACGTGCTTTCGCTTGCCCCAATAAGTCTTCGCAAGCCCATTGAAGGTTTCGCTTTCGCTTGCCCCAATAGGTCTTCGCAAGCCGAGTTTCGTTTCCAATGAAGGAGACGACGTTGGCATGGGTGCCAGTCGTCGAATTTAATTTGATTTCGATTTCACTTGCTTCAACAGGTCTTCGCAAGCGGAGTTTAGTGTCCAATGAAGAAAGGTACGTATAAGTGGGCTGCCTGAGGCCTTCGATTTAGGTCTCACTTGGCTTGCCTGGTCTTC
>NC_068992.1:37792625-37799017 GCF_001194135.2 Octopus bimaculoides | reverse complement strand
GACCATACCAGCGCAATCATCTCTCTTGCACACCACAACTGATGCTTCATAAGTTCGACTTTTCTCTCAAGGTACTGATACTCTGTCTAGTATGCACACTGGCATTACACATCCATCGGAGCATACTGGCTTCATTCCTTGCGAGCCTACGCATGTCCTCAGCAGTCACGGCCCATGTTTCACTGCCATGAAGCATGGCTGTTCGTACACATGCGTCATACAATCTGCCTTTTACTCTGAGAGAGAGGCCCTTTGTCGCCAGCAGAGGTAAGAGCTCTCTGAACTTTGCCCAGGCTATTCTTATTCTAGCGCACCCATCCCCACTACTAATTTGGTCACCAAGATAGTAGAAGCTATCAACCACTTCTAGTTTTTCTCCCTGGAATGTGGCAGAAGTTGTTTTCTGCACATTCACAGTGTTTATAGCTCCTGAACATCTGCTACAAACGAAAAGTAACTTCCTAGTTAACCTTCCTTTGATATTTCTGCACCTCTTCTGTGTCCATAGCTTACACTGGGTACATCTTATAGAGTTTCTACCTATGCCTTTTCTACAGATCGAGCAGGGCCATCTACCCGAACGGGTTTGTGTTTTGTATGCCTTCCTACTTATTAGGATTTTGGTTTTAGCTAGGTAAACTCTAAGGCCCTTCGATTCTCGTCCTTGCTTCCACACCTGAAACTTCTCCTCTAGTTCTGATAGTGACTCAGCAATTAGTGCAAGGTCATCAGCATAGAGGAGCTCCTAGGGGCATCCTGTCTTGAATTCCTCTGTTATAGCCTGGAGGACTATGATAAATAGGAGGGGGCTGAGGACAGAACCTTGGTGGACCCCTACCTCTACCCGCAATTCTTCACTGTACTCATTGCCAACCCTCACCTTACTTACAGCGTCTCTGTACATGGCTCGCACAGCTCTCACTAACCATTCTTCTATCCCTAGTTTCCTCATTGACCACTAGATGAGAGATCGGGGGACCCTGTCAAAGGCTTTCTCCATATCAACGAAAGCCAGGTACAGAGGTTTATCCTTGGCTAGGTATTTCTCCTGAAGCTGTCTTACCAGAAATATAGCATCATTGGTGCTTTTCCCAGGCACGAACCCAAACTGCATCTCATCTAAACTGACTCGCTCCCTAAGTAGTTGAGCTATGACCCTCTCCGTGACTTTCATTACCTGATCTAAAAGCTTGATGCTTCTGCAATTATTTGTATCTAAAGCGTCACCTTTACCTTTGTAGCAGTTGACTATGGTGCTGCTACACCAGTCATTGGGTATGACTCCTTCGTGTATCACCTGGTTAACAATACGGGTGACTAGGCTATAGCCGACACTGCCAGATATTTTCAGCATCTCTGCAGTGATTCCTGATGGGCCGGGAGCCTTCCCTGTCTTCATACTCTTAATTGCTTTATCTACCATGGTACTGTCTATTCGGATAGCTGGTCCCTCTGTTGGGTCGACATTCGGCAGACTCTCTTTCTCCCATTCATTCTGTTTATTTAGCAATCTTTCGTAGTGGCGTCTCCAAACCACTTTCTTTGCAGCCTCATTTAGTGCAAGCGTACCATCATCCATGCGAACACATTTCTCTCCCATGACATCACGATTCTCTCTCACACACTGTTTTGCAACATGAAATACCTAGAGTCTGTGGTCCTCACGGCACTGAACATTGGCAAACTTTTTCCTATCTGCTTCCCCTCTGACTAAATAAACCTGTCGCCTAGCTTCCCTTCTGGCCGTCTGATACAATTCCCTGCTACCACCATTTTTCCTGTCTTTCCAAGCCTGTTTCTTTTTTCTAATAGCCCTGTCAACAACATTGTTCCACCACGACGTTATTTTCGGTCGAGAAGGGACCAACCACAGATCTGGTCGGTGGCCCTCAGCAGGTTGTCCCGTAGAAACGTCCAGTTGTCCTCTACATTATGTGAAGCTACATCCCCCTCTGTTTCGTCGAAGGCTTCGAATAATAAGTCTCTAAATCTCTGTCCATTCGCAGGATCTTTGAGCTTCCAGACCCTCGAAGCTGGTCGTCTTCTGGGCAGCCACTTAGCCCTGATCTTGAAGTCACTAACTACTAGTCTATGTTGTGGGGTACATTCTTCGCCTGGGAATGTTTTGGCATTTCTAAGCTGCCATCTTTCCCTTTTCCTGGCGAGGATGTAGTCAATTTGACTAGTGTGCCTGCCAGAACGGTAGGTGACTAGGTGACTGGCAGGTTTCCTGAAGTTAGTATCGCAGGCCATAAGGTCATTTGCATCACAGAACTCCAGCAGCCTGGTTCCCTCCTCATTGCGGGAACCAAAACCATAGCCTCCATGTACGCCATAGAAGCCCCCTGAATGTTGTCCAACATGGCCATTGAAGTCACCAGCCACAAAGAGAAGGTCCCTGTCATTCGTTGATGAGGTAGTCTGCAGGAGGGTGTCATAAAATTGGTCTTTCTGTCCGTCGGGTAGCCCCGGTTGAGGAGCATAGGCCGAGATAATGGTTGCTAACCCATGGTGAAGGACTAATCTAATCTTAAGTATTCTGTCGCATACTCTAACTACCTCGATTACCTTATCCACCCATTTCTCTGCAAGAAGTATACCCACGCCCCCGACCCCGTCTGTGTTTCCTGCCCAGAAAATCTTGTACCTGTGAGGAACCTAGCGAAACCTCCTCTCCATCTTACTTCTTGGAGGCAACAGATATCGACACGTCTAGGAACATATACATATCTCTATTGTTGGATAAACATATATGTATGTATACTGTAAGGTTATACATATATATGTTTACATATAGGTGTCTATATGATTGCGTGTGCTTGCAGATATGTATAGGTAGGTTTATAGTTGCATGTATGTATCTAAGATATTGTGTCTATTCACTGTTAGATGGCGGTAAAAGTAACATATATATATATACATACACAACTTTGACTTTTATACAACTTGAACAGACAGACATATCAGTACATAAACATACATTTACATGTACATACAAATCGCTTAAATTTTGCACCTCGCTTGAACATTGCAAAGCTGTTTATTTTCTCCTTTCGATTTGTTTAACAATTTTTATCCTGAAAATCACGTGCATATTCATCAGACCCGAGGGCCTTCAGAAGTAAGAATAAAAACATGCTGCCTGTCCACTTCATAGGCAATCCCAATGTAACAAAAGTAACTTTTAATTAGTTCAATCAATTGAATAATATGCTGTTACTCACCAATAATGAATGACATTGGCGATGAAGGTAATTACTGCTCAGCAAAGAAAATTTAAAGCTATTTAGGTGACGCACCTTCCTCAGGTGTTTTAGGGTATGCAGTATCTTTGTACAAGGCTTTTTTGGTGGACTTGAGGACCATTGTGATGGGAAGTTGCTGTTGCTTCTTTATCATGGTGAGATGAGTTTTCTATGTGTGCATGGTATTTTTGGCTTTTTAAATTGGAGAGACCGAACCTTATAGAGAACCCAAACTTTCACCTTTCCTTGCAATTTCTTTGCTGCCCTTAAAAGTCGGACAGATGTTCGATTGCCTAATTGTCCCCATCCTCTGGATCTGGCACTTCCTCCTCCTCTTTGCTGGCAGACTTTGTTAACTCCAATAAATCTCTGACAGGGTTTCAGAGTTGACATTGATGGGGTTGTTGACCTCATCATGTGTGATTTCGTCAAAACCTTCGCCACCATGTACTTTTGCTACTTTCATTGCCTTGTGGACCGCCACATGCTGACTATCTTCAGGTGAGAACCCCTTGTTATCCTGGACACAATCTGGCCACACCTTCCAGCCTGTCTTCGAGTATTTAAGCTGAGCATGGATGACTGACAGTCATGTTACAATCGTGAAGTTACGCCAGTACTACTTTACCTTGAAATTCTCAATGTGTCCACAATGTTCTGAGTGTCTTGGAGGCATGGATCATGTCTTCATCCATAGGCTGGATGAGGAAGGTGGTGCTGGCAAGGAGAAACTCGAAATTCTTCGTGACTTAAATCTAAAGAGTGACCACTAGCATATCCATTACAAGCAACACCTTGAATTCCATGCTAACATTCTGGGCCTATTCCTTGGCTGGAGAGATGAAGAATTGATTGAACTAATTAAAAGTTACTTTTGTTACATTGGGGTTGCCTATCCAGTGGACAGGCAACATATTTTTATTTTTACATCTGAAGGCCCTCGGGTCTGATGAAGTGTTTATTTCTCACTATCGTTATCTTTTTGGTACTTTCACCAGACACGTACTGCAACAGTACTCCTGATCATCACCCTGTTCTTTATGTAGTGTATGGTTGTTTCATTGACAACATAGTAGTGACCTCCTGGAGCTTTACTTTTACATCCTGGAACATTTCCAGCAGTTGTTCCTTCTCAGGGAGCGTTATAAGCATTTTCTTGCATTTAGGTTCACTGGTAGAAACCTTAGAATGTGTGGGGCAATTGGGCAGCATCTTAGTTCTTTAATAACACGCTGCGAAAAACAGAGCACTCAAGAAAATACTGGAGATAGCTATTGGATGCAATCTTCATTGTGCATACCACCAATGGTAGATTGAGCAAGATAGCTATTGGATGCAATTTCATTGCGCATACCACCAATGATAGATTGAGCAGAGATTAAAAATAATCATAGATACAGTAATCCATACCACAATAATAAGAGAGAAAGCGAGAGGAACCTGCAAGTAACCTAATTTCAATGAGGCTGTATTGGCTCAAGACATTGAAAGTTATCGTGTTGAAATAAGCAATGTATATGATCAAATGTAGCGAGAATTTTATTAAAAAAAAAGCGCTGGTAGTCACTATACTAATTAGCAAGCTTTGATTGAAAGCAGTAATAAGTGATACAAAATATGGTGTAGTTGTATCTAAAAAACATCAAGCGATGTGATGCATGGCTATTCTAAGCTGTGCTGGGGCGTCCAGTAAACCTGCAAATACGGTATGTTATAATTAATAATTTAGCTTTAAAAAGTGTGAAAAAGTATATATTGCCACAGAAATTGCCAGGGAATATCGTGGAAACTATTTACGATTCCACGAATATGCAATGGTTTCCGCAAACAATTAGTAGTTCCGCGAAAAACCACAAATAAGCTGGTGTACATTGTATATATGTACACATTTACATAGGCTCATTACATATCAAAAGCCTATACATATTAATTTCTACTCATACATACATGCATACATACATACATCCATACGTACATACATACATACATACATACATACATACATACATACATATATATACATTTAAAGAAGCTTATTATATATATAATGGCATGTATGCAACTAAAAATGTATATATATGCATATATATATATATACCTATAGTGAAATTTATAAAGATTTGCTACCCTATATATATTCAAGTAAAAAATTATATAATACAGTAATATTAGAAATATTGTTAAAATATGAAGTTTGTGAAGCAGGGATTCTGAGTCCAAATTTCTGAACTGCTATATATATATGTTCAGAATTCCAGAAAGACGGTTTGTCTTTATGACTATTTAATGCGCCAGTCCTTAAGAATGTTGGCTCTCTCCATGATGCAGATCTTGCAACGCCTACCTTCATTAATATAAGGGACTAAATGATCAATAAATTTCCACATGATATCACACAGGGGCCCTTGATCTTTGAGGTGTAACACATGGTGGACCAGGCTAATGACAAACCGTCTTTCTTGAAATCTGAACATATATATAGCAGTTCAGAAATTCGGACTCAGAATCCCTGCTAACAAAACAAATATATAAATGGGATGATTAAATGTCCCACCTTGCTAACGATCAGCCATTTTGTATTTTTGGCTGATCGTTAGCAAGGTGGGACACACATAAGAAAGAAGAAAGCAAAAGACCACTGATGAGGTCACAGAAGTGTGACGAAAGAACTCTGGCCAAAATAGGATTAATGTAATGTAATATAAAGCTGAAGCAAATTAACACCAAATATACAGTGCGTGTGTTTTTATTGGCTAAACTGGCAATATGACCATCCCCAACAACAATTTATTCATTGTATTGGACAAAATCTTATCAGAGAAGTAGAAAAGACATACCATTTGGTTATTAGGTGTTATATTTCCAAAACAATTCAACTGATAGTTTCTAATATTGGTATAAACCTGGGCCAGGGGGATTATATGTCGTTTAATGTATAATGGATAATGTAGGTAAAATCAGGTTAATAAGTGGTAAATAATTAAAGGCTAGATAGTGAGTTACAATAAATAATAGTATCATATAAATGAGAGAATAAATAAATGAATACGTTTGTAATGAAGGGAAATTAATGTGAAAAATAGATAAAACATACAATACTCCCAGTCAGAAAGAACCTACATCTTCAAATACAGTGCATATATATAT
>NC_068992.1:37786955-37792597 GCF_001194135.2 Octopus bimaculoides | reverse complement strand
TATATATACAAAGAAAACATTTCTTATTGAAACCAGGAGGGTTGTCTGGTTATTATCATGGATGTTTCTACTTAAGTAGAATTTATCTAGTTTCTTATTATTTACGGGAGATATAATAGTAAATAAGTTATGGATTATGCTAAATCCAAAGTTAATGGTTTTATTGTTAAGAAAATTTTAGTGGTGGGTCTCACTCAGCAAGTCGTTTTCTTCAAGGAATTCATACCCCTCACTAAACCTAATAACCTTAGTAATATCTCCTGACAATAGAAACTGCAGTGTGCAGGATTGCCACTTAGTGCAAGATGAGGCAGTGTGCAGAACTGCCGAATATGCAAAAAATATACATGAAGAACAATGTGATATCAACTGTCCAGGAAACAAAGGATGCAAGAGTCAAAGTGTTTGAGATGCAATGTTGGCTGCTGAGACATGAGCAGTGCCAAGTATTTGCCTAAAAATGCAGTGAGTCGCTTGCAGTGGAAAAAAATGTTAGTCTGTATGACTGGAAGGTCGCTTGCAGAGGCTAGTGTTGAAAGCCTCCAAAAGTAGTGGGTCACTTGCGTTGTAAGCATGCAAGAGCGGTGGATTGCTTGCAGTTATTGGACGTGCAAACATGCAAGTGCAATACGAAAGCAACTACAATGTAGTGCATATGAGTATGAACAATGAAACAAGTTAACATATAATATACACAATATTAAAAAATAAGTATACATAGGAAAGGTCCTGAAAAAAGAAGTGATATGAAAAGGGAAGTGACTGGGCAAAGTTCAGACAGCTTCTACTCCTACTGGTGACAAAGGTCCTCTCGCTCAGAGTGAAAGGTAGATTGTACGATGCATGTGTGTGAACTGCCATGCTTCATGGCAGTGAAACATGGGCCGTGACTGCTGAAGACATGCGTAAGCTCGCAAGGAATGAAGCCAGTATGCTCTGAGGGATGCGTAATGTCAGTGCGCGCACAATACAAAGTGTAAGCGCTCTGAGAGAAATGTTGGGCATTTACGTTAGATATGTTATTGCGATTGGTGTTAGTGTTTTCATTGTGTACGTCTATGGTGGGGTTGTATGTATTTAGATAGTAGGAGCTAAGTTTACGTTTATTAAATGAGGTGATAATAGATTCTATATTTGGTGTAGATAAATAGAATAATTTCTAAGTGGATCTGTTAAAGATAGAATGGTACTTATGGTTATGCGAGAAATTAGATTCTACTATTCTAAAGAAAACTTTAGTGAGGCACTTAATGTTTAAAGCAAATGGAGATGAATACCGGAGAATAGATCTCTCGCCACTTTTATTAGGCAAGTTAGGGGAGGTGTAATTCCTAGTGAATGTTAGAGGGGAGTTGGAAGGACCTAATGTTAGTATTAGTGTTCGTAGATTAAGTGTTGTGCGTGCGGGTGCTAGGTTGGCGAGATTGACTGATCGCCGTAGGAGGGATTGGATTTCTAATATTTGTGCGCGTTTGTCCAGAGCTAAGTTTCAAGAAGTGTTCTAGTGCCTCAGCCTTGCATCAAATACATCCATACAGATTCTGCACCTTTTTTTGCATATTCTTGTGTTTGCATGCTTTATTTACGTTTTGCCGTTTTCCATCATTATCCTTTCCACACCCTTGGTGTCTCTGCTCATCCTTGTGTAACACATGGCAATTACCTGCTTCCGTGCTTACAGTTTAACTTTTTGCCTTTTTGACCTTTTCTCTCTTTTCGGTCTGGGTGAGGGTTATGTAGGCAACCATATTCGAATCTGTGACGTCATGTTTCTATGGGAGTCATCTTTAGTTATTTCCCCTGTCGCGTCACTAGCAACTACGTGACGCTTGCTACCCAGTTATAAAAGAGGTGCACGGATGTCACACTCTCTTTTTTCTCCCGCACACTGCCTGTGACTAGCTATGGTGTTGTTCATCTCTCTACCTGTTATGAGACAACTTCTTGTTGACTGAATTTTCTTCAGTTCCCTTCACTAGTCATGGAATACGGCAAGACATTCCCTTATTCAAATTCCATTCTGTTCTATTGAATGATAATGTACATGCTGTGTAAATACTCTCATTCTGCATTGGAATAAATTCCTCATGAACATGAAGTCTTCACAATCTCACATGAGTTGTTGTTCCTCACTGAATGGATTCCAACAGCTATCGAAGAATAACTGAACATTATATTAAATTAGTTGTCTAAAAGCCTACTAAAATACTGATAGTTCTACGTGAATATATGAAATGCTTTTCTTACTTTAAGGATTGAATAGGGTATTTCCGGGTGAAAAAATTATAAATTATAGTTCATAAAGTTTTTTCTCTCAACTGAGATGCTGATATTATTGTGTTAATATATAGTATAAAATATTTATCCCGTTACAATATGTTGTTTCTAGAAGGAAGTGTAAAGAAAACTAGTAGTAGGGCTAGGGGTTAAGGTGTGTGTGTGTAACTATAGTAGCGAGAGAGATAATAATCTCATTATTTAAATTTGGGAAATACATGGAGGTGTATACCAAATACCAGAGCATAGAGCTCTCGCCACTTTTATTAGGCAAATTAGGGGAGGTGTAATTCCTAGTGAATGTTAGAGGGGAGTTGGAAGGACCTAATGTTAGTATTAGTGTTCGTAGATTAAGTGTTGTGCGTACAGGTGCTAGGTCGGCAAGATTGATTGATCGTCGTAGGAGGGATTGGATTTCTAATATTTGTGCGCGTTTGTCCAGAGCTAAGTTTCAAGAGGTGTTCCTTAAGTCTAGTGTTGGGTATAAATCAAATCTTTTGGAAGAAACCACTAGCAGCTAGAGTTTGGTTATTGTAGTTGGTGTAGTTATTGAAGATTTCTTCATTGGCTGATAGATCTGTTATTCTGATGGATATGCCTTTGTTTATGCTCTCGAAAGTAGATTTATGGTGGCTAGATTCTGTGTTGATCTATTTAAGGTACTGACTGGGTTTATGATATAGGAAGTATAGTGAAGCGTTTAAGTCTAAAGTAACATCTAGAAAATTTGCTGTCCTGTAAGAGTTTTCGAAAGTGATAGATAGGTTAAAATTGGCGAAGAATTTACGTTTTTTAGTTTTTTTCTAATGCAGATTTTGTTGTAATTAACAATGCGTCGTCCCTGTATAAACTCCCTTTGATATGGGGGAGCTGTTGAAGGAGGTACAATCCGACTAGATCCATGACCTGAGCAGAGTCGGATGAGCCCATGGTTATATTGAAGAAGTTGCTTCTGTTAGTGTTGAGGTTAGCGCAGGACCAAAGCTTATTGAAGGACATGAGGGTCTGCATGGCAGATAGAATTACGTCAATTTCTAAGGAGGTTATATTTGTTAGGTTTTTATTTTATGAATTTATTAGGCAGGAGCTGCCCAAATCCTATAGGACCCACAATCAGCACTGGATATCATCTAGCCAATACAAACTTGTAAATACACTCGAAGTCGACGACCGCACATAACCATACAACCCAAGGGCGTTTTTAAGGAGGATAAGTGATAGTAATTATGATGTCAAATTGTGGGAATGAAGATGTGTTTTTGTTATGAAGCAGGTAGAACCAGTTGATGACCTCACCTGTGCAGGAACATAAGTTTATATTCGGTTTCTCTCTAATAGAGGGTATGATTCTGACTAGTATATTTTTGCTAATTCGTACTAAATCCGATTTGGTGGGGCGGATGAGTCTAATAGAGGGTTTGGTTAAGAAGTCTGGTTTATGGTCCTTAAAATTGGAGTGTGGTGTTCTTGGGTTGTATGGTTATGTGCGGTCGTCGACTTCGAGTGTATTTACAAGTTTGTATTGGCTAGATGATATCCAGTGCTGATTGTGAGTCCTATAGGATTTGGGCAGCTCCTGCCTAATAAATTCATAAAATAAGGACAAATATCACGTTAATATTAATTATCAGGCAGTCAGCATGGAAATAAACAATTTATGTATTAAATTAATAATTATATATAAGGATTCATGCAAGCTTTCAAGATCCAAGGTCAGATTTATCATGAGAATGGCTCTACTACCTCTGTGAAATGTATCATCAAAATCGGCCTTTCATCTTCACCTGTTTTCTGGTTACAAAATAAGGTACACAAAACATGTTTTTGAATTACGTGTATTTACTTTATATACATATATGAGTTGAAAATTTTCTTTCAACATTAACTTAACGTCTATGCTCCATGCTGACATGGGTTGGAGAGTTATTAATGTAGCAATGGAAACTCTAGTATCATCTGCATAATGAGCTGCTGGATCATAATTGAAAACTGCTTTATAGAAGTTGCTTCTCTGAGCTGTTGCAACTGCTCTTCATTCTACAGTGAAGATCCTATTCCTTGTCAGCCATGCATACCTCTATTCATCACTTTGAGATGCACTGGCTTTTGTAGTGTACAGTCTGTTCGTTTCTAGGTATGCTTCCCTTTCTGCAGCTATCTCACTTTGTCTGGACAGAGACATTCTTTTGTTTGAACTTGACATTGTAGGCGAATTTGACACTTTCCTTCTAGGCATGGTTATATACGTATACAGAAATACACGGGTGCAGAAGATAGTAAACAATGGAAATAACTGGGCAATAGAAATTATATTTCGTAATATGACGGGCAAAAAGTAAATAAGAAATTTTTACAGAAAATAAAGAATTTTATAGGTTGAAGCGAAATTTGTCAGTGAAACAATGAGCCAGTGTTAGAAAAAAACCGTTAACAACAGAAAAACACAAAACCCTTGCAAAAGTAAATAAGAAATTTTTAGGGAAATTAACTAAGTGTATGGATTTAAGTGAAATTTTTGACGTTACTTCTGTCAGTAAATTATGAACTTACTTTTATCAGTAATTCCATCAAAATAAGAAACCAAGACTTTTCAAAAGTAAATAAGAAATTTGTAGGCAAATATAACGAAATGTATGGATTAAAGTGAAATCTATGAAGTTACTTCTGTCAGTAAATTATATATAATATTACTTATATCAGTAATTTTGAACTTCTTTCTCTCAGTATTTTGTTGTTGTTTGCAATTGAAAACTTACAGTTTGCAATTGAAAACTTACAGTGAAAACAATAGCGTCTGAAAAATGAAAGAGAAAATAATAGAGAGTGAGTGAAATATAGAGAGAGGAGGAGAGAGAGCTAGCTAGTTAGACAAATAAGATAGATGTAGATAAGATATAGACCGATAGATACCGAGCGATAGAGATGGATAGAGAGAGATAGAGATAGATAGAGAGAGACGGATAGAGGGATATAGATAGAGATATAGACGTCACTAACGCCAGAAAACCGGATGTAAATACATTAAAAACTTTCAAAGACGTGAATCTAATATAAAACGCAATATTTTTTTATGACCAATGAATGTAAGGGAGACCATCAATTTCTGAAAGTTACTTCGCAAAGAGTTACCTCCCTTCTCCAGGTAACCCAGGAATGGGTGTTTTCTGCCCCCAGGGGGCCCGTTACTCAATATATAAAGAAATTTAAGAGTCTGTGAAAACGGCTTCACCAATTGGAGGCGCAATGGACCAGTGGTTAGGGCAGCAGATTCGCGGTCGGAGGATCGCAGTTTCAATTCCCAGACCGGGCGTTGTATGTATTTATTGAACGAAAATACCTAAAGCTCCACAAGGCTCCGGCAGGGG
>NC_068992.1:37785686-37786466 GCF_001194135.2 Octopus bimaculoides | reverse complement strand
CACACACACACACACACACACACACACACACACACACACACACACACACACACACACACACACACCAGGTCTGATTTCTTTATTACACAAATATTAATTTTTAATTTTGCAATTAAACATGTAGCGCCCAAAAAATATGGGCATTATTTTGCTGGAACTCATACAATTCGTTTATATAAAAATTTTTTATTCATTTTCTTTTTCTCGCCGTGTTCAGTTCTATGTATTTATAGGTCACACACGCACACATGTTTTTGTATGTACGTTTGTATACATTTATGTATGGGGTGTGTGTGTCTGTGTATGTGTGTGAGTGAGTAAAGGAGTGTGTTGTCATGTATTTGTACATTCATAAATACATATGAAGAGTAGTTCCATTGCCTTTCGGTATTTTGGATCGTCCCGTGTACATTTATAAAAGGGAAAGATTTTGAACTTTCTGTCTCCGCATATTTCCAGATGTTTACTCAATGGAATCATTCTTAGTTCTTCTTGTCGGATATGTTGCCTGTGAATTCTTGCACGTTGACAGAGTGAGTTATTCGTTTCGCCAATGTAATTTTCGTTACAGTTTGGACAGGTGATGCAGTATATGAGATTTTGTGTTTTGCAGTTCATATCTGCATTTATTTTTAAAATAGATCCGTTCTTGAATTTTATGTGGGAACCACTTTCTATGTATTTGTAGTTGTTGGTATTGTTACACGTTCCACATCTCCTATCACCACATTCTTTTACTATGAATTCTGGTTTAGTCTCTGATCTGAATTCTGCCTTGTG
>NC_068992.1:37783325-37784227 GCF_001194135.2 Octopus bimaculoides | reverse complement strand
GCACAGGAGCCAGTCCAGCGACACTGGCTGCGATTTCGCTCGAATGTCTTTTCACGTGCCACCGGCACAAGTGCTAGGCGACGCTGGTGACAATCATGTTCGAACGGTGGTGCCATCACGATTTCGCTTTTGCTTGCCCCAATAGGTCTTCGCAAGCAGAGTTTAGTGTCCAATGGAGGAGACGTTGGCATGGGGGCCAGTCGTTGAATTTAGTTCGATTTCACTTTACTAGTCAAATTAGACTTGTTCATCTTCCAGTACCCGGGTCCCTGTCTATGACACTTAGCTAACTGTATCTCACACGTCACAAATTTGTGATCTGTGAAAGAGGTACAGTGAAATTGTGGACAACTAACTATATCACTATGACAATCTTTTATAATAACCCTATATAAGTAAGACCTTTGTGAACCGTCATTATTATACCACGTCCACTGTGGAATGAGCGGTTCATCCAGTCTGTAGCGGTCTACTAGTTTATAGCTTGCTAGTAGCCTTTTTAGACCAGGGCTTTCTCTTCTATTCGTCGAGCCACCACTATCCACTCGCATATTGAGAATAGCATTGAAGTCTCCTGTTAAAACTAAAGTTTTCGACGTCACTAGGAAATTTTCCAGGTCTCGAAAGAAAACCGTTTGTCTATCCTCCTGTGGAGCATAGACTGCCACCAACCTGAAAGACTGCTTACTCACATGTGTCACATCCAGAATGACCAGCCTACCTTCTGGGTCTAGAAAGACTGTACGTCCAAGTTTTTTTTTAACAGTACCACAACGCCCCCACTCCTTCCTTGACTCGGAAAAATAAATTTCTCGTAGTCGTTCAGAAGAGGTAAGAACGACTGTGGGCCGTTCAGCTTGGACTCAGTCACAACGCATATACCTATCTTTCGCGAACTGAGG
>NC_068992.1:37776227-37782629 GCF_001194135.2 Octopus bimaculoides | reverse complement strand
GTACTACACCGCTTCCTGTCGGCCTTGACGAACGAGGCGTTGGACCATAGGGAGCCCTTAAGGGATTTCCTGGCTTACGGACCGCGACTCTCGGCAAATGAGGCGAGGTGCTGTGAAGGGCTGATCACAGCTGCGGAGGTCGAAGAGGTACTGGCAGAGTGCGCTCGGGACAGGTCGCCAGGACTGGATGATCTGCCCTATGTGTTTTATGGTAGTATACCGGACTTGTTCGGGCACTTTCTGGCTTACGTGTACACGAACTGGCAACAGAATGGGAGAATTCCCAGCTCTGTGAGTCGGGGAGTGGTAACGCTGGTCAGAAAATACCCGAGTAAGGGGGACCTTATTAGTAACTTCAGTCCCATAACTCTACTAAATGTAGAGTTAAAGATTTTGGCCAAGGTGCTAGCAAAAAGGTTGATGGTTGTCGCGGAGAAGCTTGTCAGGAAGGCGCAAACCTGTGCCATTCCTGGCAGGTTGATCCAGGACAATCTTCATCTCTTACGCTACACCTTAGACAGGGTGGGTAAAGTTTCTGGTAAAGGTGGGGCACTGGTCCATTTAGACCAAAGTAAGGCCTTCAATAGGGTTGACCATCGGTACCTGGCGGCAGTCCTTGAGGCGGCTGGGCTAGGCCCGGATTTCCGCGGTTGGATGAAGGCCATTTATGGTGGCATCAAATCAGCGGTTCAGTTGAACGGTTACCTGTCGGAGCCGTTCGAGATCAGGCGTTCAGTCCGTCAAGGGTGCCCCCTGTCTCCGCTTCTGTATGTACTGTCTCCTGAGCCATTGCTGCGGAAGTTGGAGAAGTTGGGAAGCACAACTAATGAAATCGGATGTGGTAAAGGTGTCTCGGCGCATGCGGATGACGTCACCATTTCAGGCCCATAACTCTACTAAATGTAGAGTTAAAGATTTTGGCCAAGGTGCTAGCAAAAAGGTTGACGATTGTCACGGAGAAGCTTGTCAGGAAGGCGCAAACATGTGCCATTCCTGGCAGGTCGATCCAGGACAATCTTCATCTCTTACACTACACCTTAGACAGGGTGGGTAAAGTTTCCGGTTAAGGTGGGGCACTGGTCCATTTAGACCAAAGTAAGGCCTTCGATAGGGTTGACCATCGGTATCTGGCGGCAGTCCTTGAGGCCATTTACGGTGGCATCAAATCCACAAGTAAATGTAAAATGCAAATGTAAGAAGGAATTTAATAAAATGATTTTAAAATTATATAAAGAAGATATTAGTAGTTTCGATGATGAATCTCATCAAATATTAGGAAGAATTCATAAAAATTTGAAGTAAAAACAGTTTAACTTCTGTCTGAGGGTCAAAAACCTGTCTGGAGATTTTTCATTGAAGTCTTCCTTAAATATAATTTGGTATAGAGTTCAAAGTGTTAGAGAGAAAGAGAGGAGGTGTCTATTGTCTAAAAGAAACTATTGTGGGTTTCTGCCAAGGGAGTGGCTTAAAAGCATTTATTGAATAGGTTTTATATCCACCTCTGTCTGTGTGTGTGTGTGTGTGTGTGTTTTGAATGTCCTTGCAATATGTTTGGAATGTGACCAGCTGTATGTTGATGGGTGTGTATGTTGTGATGAATGTCTTGTTAAAGAAAGAATTATGATTTTCCTGTGGGCTGGACGTTTTATTTTGAGTATCTCCACCTCTGTGTATGTATGTAGTCACCAGCTGTGTGTATGTTTTGTGTTTGTGTGTGTTTTTTGTGATATTCTTTTATGAGTATGTCTGTGTGTGCAGACGTGTGTGTGTTTTTTGCAATGTTTTCTTTTGTATGTATGTGTGTGTGTTTATGTTTGTGTGTTTTTTGTGATGTTTTCTTTTGTGTGTGTTTGTGTGTGAGTCAAGGCATATATATATATATATATATATATATATATATTGGAAAAAAGATTTAAGAATTGACGGGATGTATTTTTCACAATGATATGTATAAAATCGTTTTTAAGTATCTGTTCTTATTTATTGGTTGGCAGTGGTTGATGTATATTTAGTTGTGTTTTATACTTGTTAATAAATTGCCTTTCTCTATTTAGTCTTTGTTGTTGGTTGAAAGAATCAGAGCACTTGTAGAGGGGAAATATTTGGAAATTTGGTAAGTCTATTCCTGCACAGGTTGCAATGTGACTACTTAAAGGAATTTTCCTTGTGTTTTTGTCTTGGATCTGTTGGCGATAGGTTATCATTCTGTTGCATAACGATCCACCTGTCTGACCTATGCAATTTTGTTGGCAACCATTGTATGTGATTATGTTGATTAGGTTTTCCGTGTTGCAGGTGAGATAGGATTTAACTTTGAAGGTTTGGTCATCTTTGGATTTAAATTTTGTTCCCTCATTTAGGTAATGGTAAATGCCACAGTTTGCTCTTCAGCATTTTGATTTGGGGGTTTCTTTGTGCGTTTTTGCTCCAGTGAGAATGAGTTTTAGTGTTTTGGGCTGCTTTTTACTTTTGATAATTTGTAGTTTTTTTTAAAGATTTTTTTCATTTTTTCATCTGAAAATAAGATGGGGAGGTTTTTGTGGATGTGATCAAATATTCAGTGTTTCTTGAAGGTTGACATGAATGGAAAGACATTTTTCTTTCTTTTGTTTTTTGTTTTCCTAAGTTCATTGATATCCATTTGCTTCACTTTGTTTATTCCATTGGTGATTATGCCAGGAGGGAAGGCTCTTTGGATAAGTGTATCCTTCAGTTCCTCTAGTCTTTGTTCATGTTTGGATGGTTCTGATATTATTGTACAAATTCATTTTGCCAAGTTGAGCGGAATGTTGAGTTTGGTGTGTTTCAGGTGACATAATGTGAAAGGAAGGTACTGTTTGGAGTCAGTGAGTTTGTAGAATATGTCTGTTTCTATTTTTCCATCTTAGTTTCTGATTAGAATATCCAGAAAGTGAGTGTTGGATGTTATTGTTGAGGTTGTTTAACATGTTTTTAAATTCAGTTAGCTTGTCGATATTTTCATGCCATAAGATAAAGTAATCATCCAGGTATCTTTTCCAATTGTTTCTGAGTTGTGTATGGAACATGTCACTGAATATTAGAAGAGAGTGGTTGTAGATCTTTTTTGTTTGTGGAAACCCGTGCTATGTTAGCATATGTGGGGACTACCTTTGTACTCATTGCCGTTCCTAATGGTTGGCAGTAACCCGAACCGTTGAAGGTAAAAATGTTGTTTTCAATATGAATCTGAGCCCGACAATGACAGATTCCTTTTCTATACATGTTGGAAGTTCAGATTGGTGAGTGTCTAACCAGTATTGGATTGCAGTTGCTCCACAATCACGGGGAATGTTGGTGTATAGGTTGACAACATCAAATGAAGTAAAAATTGTATGTCTATTTACTGTTTTTTTTTTTTTGCAGCTGATTTAGCATGTCAGGGTCATCTCATGTGTAGCACTGTATATATTTCAGGAAAGGTTTTAGGAGAATGTCCAAAAAGTTGCTGAGTCTGTGTGTTTTCACATGCCAGGCTTGCTATGATTGGTCTCAATTTTATATCATCTGGAGGTGTTAACTGTATGTATTTGTTTGCTGGGGATTTACAGGCATCACTTTGAAGAGACCTACCCAAACTACCCATAATACTCTGGACTCCAACAGGACTTCAACATAATAGGAATTACAGTAGACCCCCCTCCTCAACACACTCACTGTCAAAAATGACCCTACCAACCCACTCAAAACAAACCGACAACAAATATCAGCCACATTCAAAGTTAGATTCTTTTTTTTAGCACAAGGATAGAAATACCAGGACATTTGCTACATGAGAAACCAAAGGTAATTACCCTTTCAAAAAACCATTAACTGACACCTAAATAGAAATTCTAAGTAAGGGACTGACGTTTACACCCACACCACAAAGACCAAACTTCCCCGTACTGAAAAATGACATTGCAGAATTCTGCTGAAAACTTAGGCTGGCCGAATACTCCACCAACAACTCTAATGATGAGGACGAATCACTAGCCAGAAGCAAAAGCAATTTTTGCCCAAATAAAGGGTTAAATAAAGTACTGGACTTCTATTACGAATACATTATGAACTTCCTCTTTGAAAAAATTGAACATAGAAACATTAACTCAAACTTTACAAAGCATTAATGGAAGAACCTACTGGACTTACAAGAAAATATGGATATAACTATCAAAGAAACCGATAAAGGAAGCACTGTTTGTCATTTACACTAGTTACTATAATGATCTAGCATTCACAATGCCAGAGGACAACTTCTATGAAAAAGCAACCCACTATAAAAAAATAAGAAATAATGGAAAACCTCACAACTCTTTTAAAGAAGTATAGCAAAGGCTTAACCAGTGAAGAAATTGACTCTGAGGAGACTAGGGGTAGATGAGTGATTTGTGAAAGCTGTGCAGGCCATGCACAGAGATGCTGTCAGTAAGGTGAGAGTTAACAACAAGTACGCCAGATAATTTGGTGTACAAGTAGGCATTCATCAAGAGTCAGTCCTCAGTCTCTTCCTTTTCATTATTGTCATCCAGGCCATAAGATTGGAATCAAAAACTTGTAGCCCCTGGGAAATACTATATACCGATAATAGGCTTTACGAAAAGCATCCAGCCATAGAAACCATGCCACAACAGACAGGAGTTTGGATAGCTCCCTTGTTGACCAGCTCCTGTCAAACTGTCCAACCTATGCCAGCATGGAAAACATTAAATGATGATGATGATGATGATGATAATGATCTAATGATCTTGCCCTCGTAGCAGACTATACCAGAGCTAGAAAGCAAAACCTGGAACTGAAGGGCCTTAAAGTTAACCTAGCAAAAACTAAAGTCTTAGTAAGCAAGAAAATAGGAAGGATCTCACCCTCTTCTGGTAAGTGGCCCTGCTTGATCTGTAAAGAAAGGTATAGGTAGGAATTTCATATGGTGTATCCAGTGTAAGCTATGGACATACAAGAGGTGCAGTGGATTAATAGGAAGGTTATCAGAGAAAGTAGTGTTTGTATGTGGAGGATGCACAAGAGCCACAAGAATTGCAGATACTTGGGGAATTAACTTTCTTAAATGCTCCAGAGGGTCATTAGAGGTACTGAATGTTTCCTGCTACATACGGGATAAAATTAGTAGTGGGGGAAGATGTACAGCGAGTGTAATAGCTAGAATAAGAGTAAGATGGAGAAAATTCAGAGAGCTTTTAACTCTGTTGGTAACCAAAGGTTTCTCTCTCCAAGTGAAAAGAAGATTGTATGATGCATGTATACAAACAGCAGTTCTACATGGCAGTGAAACATGGGCCTTGAATACAGAGGACATGCAAAGGCTAGAGAGGAATGAGCCTAGTATGCTCTGCTGGATGTGTAACGTAAGTGTACATGTTTGACAGAGCACTAGTGTATTGAGAGAAAAGTTAGGCATAAGCAGAATTAGAGACGATGAGCAAAAGAGAAGACTACACTGGTTTGGTCATGTGATGTGGATGGATACTGACAGCTCCATAAATAAGTACCAATCTCTCAAAGTAGATGGAATATGTGGAAGAGTGAGGCCCACGAAGTACTGAAAGATGACCTCAAGATCCTGAACCTTTCAGATGAGATAACATAAGGACCAAGATACCTGGTACCTTGCTGCACTCAAGAACACCTATCCTTCACAACAGAAATGTTAAGGCCACCACCCCTTGTGAGGAAGATTGGCCTGCAAGAGTCCTGTGCCAGCTCTGCGTAAAAAGCATTTGTGCCAGTGCCATGTAGAAGCGCTGATGTGGTACCATGTTAAAAGCACCCAGCACACACTGTAAAGTGGTTGGCATTTAGCCAAATCAGACTGGAACTTAGTACAGCTCTCCAGCTTGCCAGTTCCAGTCGATCAAACCAACCAACCCATGCCAGCATGGAAAATGGACATTAGAGGATGATGTTGATGATGATGATGATGATGATATATACATATATATAGGTGTATATTATTCATTTAAAATATAGAGATGCCTATAATAGGACATCTACCCGCTAGAAAGAGTAGCAAAAAACTCTATACCACAAAAGTAGGGGTAATTTCGAAAGAGAATGAAAAATAAAAACATTTTTACCAGTCTATACTCTGTACCATGGTTTCAAGCTATTTAGCTAGATAAAATTATATCTAACTCCAGGGCTTTCGTCAGCAGAGTCAGGTTATTTCCTTGGCTCGTGTTTACATGCTAATCCGGATCTCTGCTGATGAAAGCCCCGGAGTTAGATATAATTTTATCTAGCTAAATAGCTTGAAACCATGGTACAGAGTTTAGACTGGTAAAAATGTTTTTATTTTTCATTCTCTTTCGAAATTACCCCTACTTTTGTGGTATAGAGTTTTTTGCTACTCTTTCTAGCGGGTAGATGTCCTATTATAGGCATCTCTAT
>NC_068992.1:37775210-37776027 GCF_001194135.2 Octopus bimaculoides | reverse complement strand
TATATATATATATATATATATATATATATATATATATATATATACATACAGGGTTCGATGGTTAAATTGCCGACATTTTATATTTTTAATTTCATTCATGCAAATTGCTTGTTTTTGATTTTGTTGACTACACAGTATAGTAGGGTCAATTGGGCACCGTCTGTGAGAAAAACAGCACCATGACACAATTCACACTTCCAGAACTTTGGGAACAACATACTGTACTGCTTGGCATTCACATTAGAAGCTCCAGTATGAACATTTCAGAGTGTTTGGGTGTCAGTCTGAGGACATGTACTGAAAGTGATAAAGATCAAACATCCAGTCAATATGGTGTTTGAAGTGATCACTAGTGATGGTAATGTTATATCTCCATTCATCTTCCCACACAGCCTCAGACTCAACATGGAGGTCTACATCAAGTGCCTGGAGGAGGTATTGCTGGTCTGGGTCAAGAAGGTGGCTACTGGAAGACCCTATGTCTGGCAACAGAATTCTGCACCATGCCACACAAGCAGGAGAACCCAGTCATGGCTGTCAGACAATTTCTGCGACCACATCACCCCTAACATCTGGCCACCTAACTCCCCAGACTACAACCCCCTTGATTGTTATGTGTGGAGTGCAGTTGAGCGAGAGTCCAACAAAACACCTTGTAACACCAAAGATGGACTGAAGGCAAAGATTATGGCAGCATTGACCAACTTAAACAAGGAGACCATCCAAAAGAGTTGCAGAAGATTCTAAAGTCGTCTGGAGGCTGTGGTTGAAGCCAATGGGAATTTTATTGAATAAATTTACTCTTTAGTATGTCAAG
>NC_068992.1:37773340-37775009 GCF_001194135.2 Octopus bimaculoides | reverse complement strand
TATATATATATATATATCTGGTGGTCAATGCGGAAACTGGGGATAGATGAGTGGTTGGTAAGAGCTGTACAAGCCCTGTACAGGGATGCTGTCAGTAAGATGAGGGTTGGCAACGAGTATAGTGAAGAATTTCAAGTAGAAGTAGGGGTTCACCAAGGATCAATCCTCAGCACCCTCTTATTCATTATAGTCCTCCAGGCAATAACAGAGGAATTCAGTACAAGCTGCCCATGGAAGCTCCTCTGTGCTGATGACCTTGCCCTAATAGCTGAGTCACTGCCAGAACTGGAGACAAGTTTAGGGTCTAGAATCAAAGGGCCTAGGGACAACCTAGCAAAAACCGAAGTCTTAGTAAATAGGAAGGCTGTCAAACCACAATCCCCTTCAATCTGTAGAAAAGGTGTGGGTAGAAACTCAGTACAATGTACCTGGTGTAAGCTTTGGACACATAAAAGGTGCAACAATATCAAAGGAAGGTTGATCAGGAAAATAGTTTTTGTGAGTGGCAGATGCACATGGGCAATAAACATTGAAGATGTGCAGAAAACAGATTCCATCACATACCAGGGGGAGAAACTAAAAGTTAATAGCTTCCGCTTCCTAGGCAACCAAGACTTTAGTGGAGGTGGTTGCTCTGAGAGTGTAGTGGCAAGAATAAGAACAGCCTGGGCAAAGTTCAGGGAGCTCCTACTTCTGCTGGCAACTAAGGGCCTCTCGCTCAGGATGAGAGGTAGACTGTATGATGCATGTGTGCGAATTGCCATGCTACACAGCAGTGAAACAAGCCATGACTGCTAAGGACATGCGCAGGCTTGAAAGAAATGAAGCTAGTATGATCCACTGGATGTGTAATTGAGAGAAAGGTTGGGCATAAGAAGCATCAAATGTGAGAGAGACAACTGCGCTGGTATGGTCATGTATTGTGTATGGATGAGGACAGCTGCATGAGGAAGTTCCACTCCCTAACTGTGGAAGAAGTAAACCCAGGAAAACATAGGATGAGGTGGTGAAGCATGACCTTCAGACATTAGGCTTCACAGAGGCAATGACAGGAGACTGAGACCTTTGGAGATATGCTGTGATTGAGAAGACCCAGCAACTAAAGTGAGATCACAGCCATGCATGTCCAGCCCAATTAAGAGTACCCCTGATGTATTGTGCAATATGATATGTTTGAGAAGACCTGTTGAATCAAGTAAAACCAATATCATAGCTGTGGCCAGTGCCCCCTGACTGGCTCCTGTGCCAGTAGAACGTAATAAGCACCATCTGAATGTGGTCGATGCCAGGTCTGTCTGACTGGCCCCTGTGCCAGTAGCATGTAAAAAGTACCCACTACACTCTTGAAGTGGTTGGCATTAGGAAGGGCATCCAGCTGTAGAAACATTGCCAGATCAGATTGGAGCCTGGTGCAGTCGCTGGCTCTCCAGACCTCAGTCAAACTGTTCAACCCATGCCAGCATGGAAAACGATCGTTAAACAATTATGATGATGATGATGATGACATACAAATATATATATCAAATTAAATACACAACCAAAAGAGTTACTAATAGTTTCATGTTATTATGATGCTTCAACAGGCATATTTATAAAATATGCCATGTGTAGTAAAGCAATCATTCAGGCTCTGTTTATGCATTACAGATATTTCTTAAAAACAATGATG